>NC_137606.1:18560303-18572302 GCF_963280865.1 Gymnoscopelus braueri | reverse complement strand
TCTCCAGCGTCACCACGGGGTGAATCCTGCTCTCTGTCTCTGCTTTAGAGCAGTGGTTCTCAACCTTTTCAGGCCAAGATAATCATATTTGAACTGGGGACCCCCCACCCTGATAAAGACTTGGAATTTTAAGGCATTACATTTTGTTTTACTCAGTTCCACAGATAAATATTGTGAATATAGCCGATCTACAAGCTCACAACGTCTGCAACGCCAGTTGTGAGCTAGAAAAAAATTAATCATGTGGGGAACCCTCTGGGGGTCCCGACCCCCAGGTTGAGAACCACTGCTGTAGAGTAGCTATAGTGCTTGTGATAGAACCAGGCACGATTAATCTGTCGTATCTGCACCATCATTCATTTTGGTGAACACCAACAACGCTCTTATTCTGGACCCTGAGCTACCGGAGAAGGGTCGGGTCCCCGTTATGTAATAAATACAGAAGAGACGGCCTCTCCCCGCACTCAACCCATCCACCTGCTGTTGCCTTCGTTTATTCACGGGGATAAGCATCTCTGAGCTTGATTTATTGCGACCTTACTGCTATATATGCGGCATAATGGATGACACTGGCCTCCTTATGGTGACGCTAGGATTCTGAAAGTGGAGATTTGTTTGCTTTGCTGGATATGTCACCGGTGGGAGCCGGTGCTAGGACTATATTTTGTCTGAACCACCCAGCAACACTGCAACATTTAACGTCTCCAATGTCATCATGTAATGTCTCAAATATTGAGACAGCATCTCTCTCTCTCTCTCTCGTCTCTCTCTCTCTCTCTCTCTCTCTCGGCGTCTCTCTCTCTCTCTTAACCACACTCTTATAGTATGGTGTGTGTGTGTGTGTGTGTGTGTGTGTGTGTGTGTGTGTGTGTGTGGTGTGTGTGTGTGTGTGTGTGTGTGTGTGTGTGTGTGTGTGTGTGTGTGTGTGTGTGTGTGTGTGTGTGTGTAATCTCTCTCTCTCTCTCTCTCTCTCTCTCTCTCTCTCTCTCTCTCTCTCTTAACCACACTCTTATAGTATGTGTGTGTGTATGTGTGTGTGTGTGTGTGTGTGTGTGTGTGTGTGTGTGTGTGTGTGTGTGTGTGTGTGTGTGTGTGTGTGTGTGTGTGTGTGTGTGTGTGTGTGTGTGTGTGTGTGTGTAATGTGTATGTAATGTCTCTCCCTCTCTTTTTCTCTCTACTTCAACAGTGCTTCGTTGAAGTGGCTCTGCCCGTGGAGCCGTGACTTCATCCCTCGGGTGTCAGCGAGGATGCTGTGGGTTACCTTGCTGAGCACCATAGCTTTAGGATGGACCACCCCGATGCCAATGCTCGAGGACTCGGAGGAGATCGACGAGCCCTGCTTTGAGCCCTGCTACTGTGAGGTCAAGGAGGGCATCTTCCACGTCCACTGCGACAGCAAGGGATTTACAAACGTCAGTCAGATCTCCCAGATATGGAGCCGGCCCTTCAAGCTCAACTTGCAGAGGAACTCCATGCGGAAGCTGTACTTTAACAGTTTCCTCCACCTCAACAATGCCATATCCATTAACCTGGGGAATAATGCTTTGCAGGACATTCACGCGGGAGCCTTCAGTGGCCTGGGGATCCTCAAACGGCTGTTCCTGCACGAGAACAAGCTGGAGGTTTTCCGCAATGACACTTTTCTGGGGCTGGAGAGTCTAGAGTACCTCCAGGCGGACTATAATGTGATCAAGCGGATCGAGAGCGGTGCATTCAGGCACCTCCACAAACTGAGAGTGCTCATACTCAATGACAATCTTATCCCTGTGCTCCCCAGCTTTCTGTTCCGGTCCGTGTCACTCACACACCTGGACCTGAGGGGAAACAGACTAAAGATGTTGCCGTACAAGGGCACACTGGAGTATATCGGGCGGAGCTTGATGGAGATTCAGCTGGAGGAGAATCCGTGGAACTGTGCGTGTGATATTGTTCAGCTGAAAACCTGGCTGGAGAGAATCCCTTATACTGCATTGGTGGGAGAGATCACATGTGAATACCCCTTCCACTTTCACGGGAAAGACTTGCGCGAGATCAAACGCAGCGAGCTCTGTCCGTCACTCTCCGACTCGGAGATTGAGGCGAAGCTGGGCATCCCCCGGGTCCCGTTCAACAACGAGAACACATGGCCCACCAAACCTTCCTCTATGCTTTCCTCCGTTCACAACACCGCTTCGTCCGTGGAGTACAAGGAGAGGCATGTCAAGCCCACCAAGCGGCCTCGGCCCACCAAGAACCCACCAACCCCTCGTAGTATCTACCCAGGCATTAACCAGCCTCCGATAGCTGGCTACCAGACCAGGCCTCCCATCCCCATCATTTGCCCTGCTGGACCTGGGGCTCACAGTTTAACTGCAAAGAGAAGAGCTTTCACAATATTCTCTGAGCTCTTGCCACGGCCTCTCAATGCATAAAAAGCTGTATCTCAGTGGGAAACCTGATACAGAAAATCTACCGTTCAGATTTCTGGAATTTTTCAGCTTGGATTTACTAAATTTAGGAATAATCGGATATCTTATGTCCAGGAGGGCGCCTTTATCAACCTGCCCAACTTGAAAAGTTTATACCTGAATGGCAATGATATTGAGAAACTGACCCCAGGGATGTTCAGGGGGCTTCAAGATGCTGCGTTATCCTCTACTTTGAGTATAACGTCATACGTGAGATCCAGCCGCCTCCTTCTCCCTCATTGCCGAGCCTCCAGCTGGTTTTCCTCAATGACAACCTGCTTCGCTCCTTGCCCAACGACGCCTTCGCTGGCACCAACCTGGCCCGCCTCAATCTGCGCAACAACTATTTCCTTTCCCTGAGCGATGCGTGGTGTCCTTGAGCACCTGGACGCCTAGTCCAATCGGACCTGCACCAGAACCCCAGGGACTGTACCTGTGAGATCATCCCCCTCAAGCAGTGGCTGGAGAAGCTCTCGTCTGTTATCGTGGTGGCGACGTCATCTGCAAGACGCCCGATTTTGCCTATGGCATGGACCTGCGCTCGCTGGAGGTTGAGGTCATCTGCCCTGACTGAGGTACTCCTCCCGGCCCCTCGCCGCTCTGCCCGGCGGTGATTGACCTCACACAGGGCGCTCTGACCTGGGGGAGGCCGGTGGGAGGGGAGCCGTGCCTCTCTCTTGTTCTCATTCTTAGCCTCCTTATCCTCTTCATCTCTGCACGTTTTCATTGCTGCCTGGGCTTTTTTGCTTCGTCCTCAGGCGCAGAAGAAGCTGCCTTTCCGAAGCAGCTCTGAGGTAGACCTGGCGGAATACAGATGCAGTGCGGATATTCCGAGGACCCGCCGAGCAGTGCACTGCTGGAACACCGGCTCGCCGGAGAAACCAACGCCCAGTGTTCACACCGCACAGCCACACCGGCACGGCGCAATGGCAACCCGGCACATGTGTATGATAACTATCCCCCACCCAGTGACTCAAAGTGTAACAATCCCATCTATAAAGCCCAGAGAGGGAGAGATAGCGGGAGAGTCGGTGAGGGCAGTTTTCCGAGAAGGAAGCACAATAGAGGCTGCAGCAGCAGTAACTACAGAACCTTGTTAGAAAAAGAGAGAGAGTGGACACTTGCCGTGTCTAACTCTCAACTCAACACCATCGTCACTGTCAACCACACAACCACCGCCGATCTCGCGGGATTTCACGAGAACTGGCGGGCTCTGGCCCACATCCGACGTGATTGACAAGCCAGAGGCCTCCACGCCAAACCGTGGCTTCGTAGACTGCCCTGTATGGGACCGTGCCAAAACTAAAGGACATGCACGTGGCGCACGCCACATCCGCCGGGCATGCAGTTCCCAGACCTGCAGCAGGATGCGCGGCTGAAGGAGACGTTGCTTTTCACAGCAGGGAAAGGCTGCTACCCTGACCCCACCCAAGAAGCGATTACCTCGAGTTAAGGGCCAAACTCCAAACGGAAGCCGGATTACCTCGAAGTCCTGGAGAAATCATATCTGTTTTTAACAACTTAAACCCACGGAGAATAACACACAAAACAACACTCACCTTTTTACCATAATTCTAAACAAAACCAAAAATACCAGTACCAGAAACATACAAAATAAAAAAGCAGCTATGATATAAAATGAAATATTATATTACAACGTTTCCCCCAAATAATCGCTTTGAGGAGAGGCCATTCTCAGATATTTCAATGAAGTGCCTTTTACAGAGTAGCCAGCAGTGTTAACAGCCGTTATTTTTATATTTAAATAGATGTGTCTATATGCCCAGGAGGGAGCAGAGACAGAAGAAAGGGGGCGCCGGGCTATTAAAGAACATCCGAAATGATATTCCGTTGTTCGAGCTCCTTTTTACACGCTCTGACGGTGGAGTTACCGTGACACACGGGAGCTGGACGTCTCCCAGACACGGTGCTCGAGTTTGTCTCTTTTATCTCTCACCTGGATGTACAAATACCCGGAAGCCGTGCACATACAGTTTGTAGAAATGATTAAAAGAGAAAATCTATATATATAATAAATATATATTAAAAATGAATTGCAGTTTGCTGCATGCACTCGCTCCCATGCAGGAGCGAGGTATTTGCTCAGAACTATCACTTCACGTTATAGAGATACTGCAACGCATTTACAGTTCAGTGTTCTATTTAATTTTATATCTTATTAATATGGTTATTACTATTAATGAGGACTACTGTCTATATCAGGGTGCTTCTCGTAACTGGACGCACCGACCCACGGATGGTAAAACATTTGTGAATATTATATGATGACGCTCAAGGTTTTCTGGATATCCCATGCACTTTGTTAAGGTCCCCCCCCCCCCCCACACCCTGTCCCACTCCCATTGCTTCTGGATTGTCATCGTCACCCACTAACGGCTTTGTAGGAGGCACTTTTAATGTTTTCTCTCACACAAAGATTTGAAGAAAAAAAATGTGCATATATTTATTCTGTAATTTCAGTGAAGAATTTAATTGTAAAGGTAATGTTAAATCAATGTATAGTGATTATGCGTCTGGTATAGCCTTCTTAATAAAAACGAACTCTTCAATCAAACGTTAAAAAAAAAAGGATGCTGCCACGGAGCGTTTGGTTGGGGGAGCTCTATTAGACAGGCTGAGGCAGTGTATCGTGGTTGCAACACCATGCCGTGTTGTGCCTTGTCAAAATGCTGTGTTTGAAAGCTGTGACAAAGCACCAAGAAGTAATGCTGGGGGTGAACGAAATAGCTACAGAGACACAAGAGTGGTGAGGTTTAAGAAGTTTTAGGATGCAGAAGAGGGTCAAGTGAAACTGTCTAATTATATGATTTGCTTGGAAGCAAAATGGAGCAAAAATGCCAAAAGATCTGGACGTAGCCACCACATTTTCTAGGCTTCATTTGAATGCCCCTCGGCTCTCAGTGTATTGTTTACTGTATAATGTTTTGCCAAAGCTGAGTGGAAGTGAGCTGCACATTTAATTCCCCCAAATTAGTGCAAATGTGACATTACAGATTTACTCCACAGGAGGGCGTCAAGGAGGCATTCAGTTACCAGTCGCCCTCTCTGTCGCCTCACAGCAACCATCTTTCGCTTCTTAGGCAGTTGCATGATTTAGATTTTAGGTAAATATAACATATACCTGGATAGTGTTGGACCAAATACATCAAACCTGAATTTAAAATACCAAATTTATGATCCATAGTGGTTCCAAATTTACTTTGTTATAGCCACCATGGGATAGCCTATATATTTCAAGTTGGTGAAAATGCAATGAAACATGTAATGTCTATGTTGAAGGGGGAGGACTGCATAATGTTGTGCGTGTCATACAATTTATTTAAAATCAAATTGGTTTACTTATAGTGACCCACGGTTTAACTGGAAAGGTATCGTTTCCGATGTGTGCTTTGTTATGACAGCTATGTCGTGAGCTGATAAGACTTCTAGGTGCTCCACCATAACTTGCAGCAGTTGATCTTCGTCGGTTTTTGCTTACATGCCTGCGAATGAAATGGTTTTACCTCTATTCCACTGGCTTCTTCTTCATTTGTTGTTAACACACATTTAGTGGTGGTCACCTTCACATACAGCAAAAGCTGTGTTACCAGTGCAGCATTACCCCAAGGCCATTTGATTTGGCACAACAACCTACACTACAACCCGTCCCCCTCTCTCCCTCCCTCCCCCCTCTCTCTCCCTCCCCCCTCTCTCTCCCTCCCCCCCTCTCTCTCTCTCTCTCTCTCTCTCTCTCTCTCTCTCTCTCTCTCTCTCTCTCTTCTCTCTCTCTCTCTCTCTCTCTCTCTCTCTCTCTCTCTCGGTGCATCCCCCTTTACGGCCCGCCTCCCCCACTTACACTCTCTGTCTCACACACACAAACCCTCCCTCTCCCAGACCAAGAGATTAGAGTATAGGCTCAGCAGTTTTCAGTGTGCACTCACTTTGATTAAAATCAAACTGCATCATTCTGTTTAAAAATCCCCCACCCCCCCCCCCCCCACCCCTAAAAAAGAAAAAAGAAAAGTTGTAGGATCATTGATCATTATGCTGCAGTCTAAGATATTGCCTAATTTTATTGACTTGTCTGATCCACCACTATATTGTGATTGGTTTTGCCCGAATAAATCTTATTGTTCCTCCACTAATATCTGCAAGTGTTTTCCTACTTTGGTGGAGCGTTAGAGTGGTGGGTTCACATTAGGAGAGAAGGCTGAGAGAGGATTATTGATCTTGTGTTGAATGTGAACATGCATTGCTTGGTTAAATTCTCCCTCTATTGCGTCAGTGATATTCTGCAGTGGAGTTAACCTCAGCTCTTCTACCTTTCTCTTGAGATTTCAAGATTTCTGCTCGATAAATGCATTTGTGCCTTCTCTGCCCCCCCCCCTCTCTCTTCTCTCTGTCAATGCTGATCTTTGTAGCATGCATTTTCTCCATCATCATAATAACTGTGGAGGTAGACTTGGTGCTGGCCTGGGCTGGGGTCAGCCAGGTTTACCGTACGATATGTGTTTGGTATCTCAGTTGTAGCAGTCAGAGAATCCTGTATCCCTCAATTATGTTGCCGTCTATGATGGTCTTCTCCTTGGTCCCTTTCGCTGATGGGATTATTTAACTGTATTCATGTTACACCAGCCAAACAATTGATTCCAGAGGGGCAAATACTTTGGTAATGTGTTCATAACAACCCCTATGAGATAATGATGCTCGTAATTGTGTGCTGGTGTCATTCTCACTGTGTTCAAGTTAAAGGAGTAAGAATGTCCACATATGTAGAACAATATCATAACATGTCACTTTAAGTGGCAATAAGCTGTGTGATTAGTGTGGTTATTAACCTCCACCCTTGCCATTGTAGTTTCTAAATGGAGAACATTTTCATAAGCCCATGACATGAACTCGTAATTGCTCCTATAGCACCTTAGAATGTTTGTCATATAGCAGCACAGCGTTGCCTTCGGTGAAGCATGTGTGTGTTGATGGTCGTATGGTCAATAATGTGAGAATATCCCTGCTGTTATACAGATGGCTTCCCCAAGGAGATGGGTTCAATGGGCTTCATACAGTGCATCGTTTAGTTTCTCCTCTCCTCTCCTCTCCTCTCCTCTCCTCTCTCTCTCTTCCCTATTTTCCTCTGCTCTCCTCATTTCCACGCAGAATATGTCTGGGCCCTATAGTTCTTGTCTGGTATATTCCCATATTGCATGTGCGTGCGTTTGTGCGGTGCGTGTGTTCGTTTGTGCTTTGTTCACATCACTATCTGTTCACATCCCCTCCCTTTTTTTCTTTTTCCTTCATTTTCCTTTCTGCCCAGTATTTGTCTGTTCCTCTACTTTTCCAGAGCCTTAATTAGCCCGGACATGATTTGGAGCGCTAGCGGGGAATGAGAAAGAATGGAAGATGAAGAGAGAGAGAGAGAAACACACAGAAAGAAAGGAGGAAGGATGCAGGGGTCGGTGAGAGAGTTTTTATTTCGTTTTTTTTGTTGCGATGGAAGGTGTTCTGAGGGGGATTCAAGACAAGTGGCGTAGAGAGTTGTGTGACAACGCTGAACGATCAGTGGGGGATTGTGAAGGATGTGCCACTCAAAGGAAGGGTCTGTTCTCTCTGCTTTTGTTCCAGAGAGAGGCTGTAATTGTCCAATTAACAGAAGAGAGAGTCCAGAGCGGAGGTACTGAGGAGCGAATGGAGGGGCTGAGAGTGATATGAAAGCTTGTACACTGTAAAATCCCCTGAGTTAGTTTAACTCAGAGAGTACGAATGGAACCAAATGGACCCGTAAAGGTCCATTTGGTTCCTTTGGATACATTAACACGGAGGCTTTTAGTGTGTATTTGGATCGTGTGTAAAGTGTGTGAGAGAGTGTGTGTGTGTGTGTGTATATTTTGCTCTCAACTTTTTGTGCAACTGGGAATAGTCCTTGGTTTGCTGAAAAAGCCAAAGTGTCTCTGCTCCGCCCATGTTGCTGAGGTAGCAGTAAAGTGCAGGTGCTGTATGCAGAAAGGACATAATACTTTTTTCTTATTTTTTCGTGCACGTGCACTTTGCTTTGAGCCCTCAGTCACATACTTATGCATGTATTGTGTGCTGCGGTGATGTTGCTTTGTGATAGGAGTTTAAATACTGTTTTGTAGACACAGCAAAATCTCGATTTCTGGGAGTGTGCCTAAATGTCCCCTCAGTCCTATCCCTAACCCAAACCCTAACCCCAACTCTATCCCGAAGTAAGTAGCCTTGGGAAGCGATGGTTCCTGAGCCATGTGGCCCATAGGTCAGGAACCTATCTCCTGTTTCCTTAGCGCGAGGCAGCTTGATGTACAAGTACACCCCCTGGACATGAGCCTAGTATGTCAGAGGGATTTACCCCCATTCCAACCCTGGATGCTGAGTGCCAAGCAGGGAAAAAACCCGACCTCCCAATCTTGGACGCTCTAACCACAAGGTCACTGAGCTGGTACCCTATCCCTGAGCCCAACCTAACCCCAACCCTTAATTGAGGGAACATAGGGCATACCACATTTTGGGTTGTGAGTAGTGTTAATTAGTAGGAGTAATGGATGCTCCTGCAATGGGATTATGATGTGCTGTTTGAGCTACATTGTATACAGTAGGCAGGCTAGGTAGCTAATTTGTCGTCTAGGTATTGTTAATATATTTGCCCTGGTGTTTTTATCCAGGGCATTCTCACCACAAGGAGTCATATTTCGCCGTTAGGTCAAGGTACCTTTCGTACAATGCTGATGTTGGTGCCCTTTTGCATCAACCATGTTGACACTAAGGGAACGATTGCTTATACTATTCTCTGTTTATCAGTTTGCAACTGAAATGGAACTGTGTTGGCAGAAGCAGGCTTCACACAACTCGTACGGGAACCCGTTCAAACCCTTTCTGCTTCTGATGGCGGTGCCTGCCTTCTAAATGTTTTTCTAAATGGCGTTCAATGTTGAGCCTATATGGTCCACACTATATGCCCGAGGCGTCACAGTCTCTACCCCAAGGCGTCAACTGTCCCCGCCAACTCGTAAAATACTGTCGCCCGGTTAAGTGACGCCTCAGGGGCGTGAGAATGTGTTGTTTTATCACTAGCCATTTTGGATATATGGCAGTAATTTGATTTGTTGTGCCAAAGGGAGTTTTTTTGTGGAAACACGAGGCGCCGTTTGAAGGAGAACAAAACAATTTGACAAAACAATGGTGCGTGCGTGCGTGCGTGCGTGCGTGCGTGCGTGCGTGCGTGCGCAGATAACAGACGGCAGGAATCACAAGAAAGACATAACATCTTAAACCTATATACCGGCAAGTTGTGAGCTTGTAGATTGCCTATTTTCGGGAATGTTCTATTTTTGCCAAATGTTCTGCTATTTTCGCCTAATGTGAATGTTCTTCTAGTTCAACCGAATGTTCTTCAATTTTTGTCCAATGTTCACCTCACTAGGTTTAATGTGGTTAACCACTTTGGCTTAGAGATTTGGTGTGGACAGAACAAAGTACAGAGACAACTCAGGTCCAGTTTACTTAAGTCTTGAGTGTTTAAGTGGTTAAATCTACTGTGCTGCAGTATAAACTAAGAACAGCAGAGATACAGGCAGACACAGGAAGGAGAGAGAGAGAGAGAGAGAGAGAGAGAGAGAGAGAGAGAGAGAGAGGGCGACAGAGAAGCCATCGATGTGCTGAAGTGCCGATTCTTTGTGACTGTGCTGCGCTTGCTACTGCGGCCTGCGTTGTACAGCTCTTTTTTTTTCTGTCCCATGAAATTCTGGGTCCCCTGAGAACGTGTGCCTCTCTCCCTCTTTCTCCTGGAAATGGTGCGAGTAGTGCAACGTTCAGCACTGTGTTAGAGTCTTAGATTTTGCCTGCGAGAAAGATTAGCAATCTGTGTCCTTATCCCTCAAGTGTATATCATTAAATTAACATTTAGTGAAAATAGTAGATCTACACGCTCACAACTTGCCACACTGTGACGCGTTGTGAGCTTTTAGATTGGCAAAAAAGAAAACTCCAGAAATGTACTTAAGTTCAGTACTCAAGTAAATGTACATAGTCACTGTCCTCCACTGATTTCAATGGAAGGGAGGAGGGGGGGGAGGCGAAGCACAATTCCTGGCATGAAATATAAAATATGTGGGACGCGGTGTCCCCGGCTGGTCTTAGGGAGAAGCAGGTAGAGCGACTCGGTCTGTGCCGTGTCGCTGCAGAGTGGTGAGCTGGTCCATTGTGCTGTGAAATGGCCCATAGTGATTGTCTGAAGGCCCCCGCCACTGCAGTGCCTTTTCGGAGCTCCGCATTCAATCTGCAATGAAAATGACCGTCGTGCATTAAGCACGTCGTACTGTGTGAGCGCAGGTTATGTAAGTGTCGTTAGCGAGTCGGCATCATGTGTGAACTCATCCTGTCGCTTTTCTTACTCCTGGCATTTTATTATTACTATTTTATTTCCCCTTCTCCTTCCTTTCCTCAATCTGTTCTCCTTTTCCTTTATTCTTTGCTTACTTCGTACACCTTACTCCTTCCTTCGGTTCTACTTGCCGGCCTTCTCTTTTCTCATTCATCCATCCATCCATTTATCCATCCATCCATCCATCCATCCATCCATCCATCCATCTATCCATCCATTTGTCATCTCCTTGTTAGTGATTGGCTAGGCTGTTATCCTACTGACCTTGTGTCTACTGTGCTATGTGTCACGTAAGTCATGTATGTCACTATAGTGTACTGTGGGTTATTTGACGTGGGCTGATCGCCTCCTGGGATGAATTTGTGCATACATGTGTGTTTGTAGTGATCGTTCCTAAGTGCCATCGTGTGTGTGTGTGTGTGTGTGTGTGTGTGTGTGTGTGTGTGTGTGTGTGTGTGTGTGTGTGTGTGTATGTGTGTGTGTGTGTGTGTGTGTGTGTGTGTGTGTGTGTGTGTCACACACACGCTGCACACACAGCTGCACAGTTTTATGGAATCGGAGCATTTCCTGGAGGTAATTCCTCATTGAGGCCTACCAGTGACCCGTGTGAACGGGCCAGTGTGGTTGAAATAGAAGTCAGCGAGCGAATCAGTCAGGCTTTGGTGTTTGTCTGGGCATTCAGGTAATGGGACCTGCTTTGTTGTTTTGTTGGAAAACTGCTATAAACAGATCTTCATTGAGACAGGGTGGAATAAGCATGTTGATAGAATGGATAGAGCAGCTACCCATTTTGCTTTTATGTCATACTCCCTGCAGGTTTCCCACTCCCTGAGTGTGATATAAAAGAAAAATGGGGTGCCATGTGAATGTAGGCAATTATAGATTACCTCTCCTGCTCCACGGGCTCTTATCACATTTTTTTGTAGTTTCCAAGACACGATAACAAGCCCAAAATGTTTCATTTTTGTCTGTAGGGCTCTCCACTTCTGTAAGATATCCATTCAAGAAAGAGACCAGTATGCTTCAAAAGCCTAGCGGTTAGAGAGAAACACCTGCTAGCCTAAGTTATACTTCAGTTCAGGGATCTTTCAGGCCAAGGACCCCTTAGCGGAGAGATAGATGAACCAAGGACCTCCACTACATAATATTAAATATAT
>NC_137606.1:18547803-18550303 GCF_963280865.1 Gymnoscopelus braueri | reverse complement strand
CCCACTGCTCCAGGCCATGGAGGAGGCTTGTGGCGACGTCACTGTTAGGGTGTGAATCTTCTGCTATCTCATGATTCGATTCCGATTCTTGGGGTCACGATTCTGATTCTTTTCAGATTTTTTCAAAACAAACGATTCTCGATTAGTAAAATATGTTTTTTTCCAATTCAAAATTGAAAAATGTCAATTTACAAAAATCGTAAAAATCGATTGCAGCCCTAGTCACTGTTGAGGTCTGTCAGGGCTTCATGCGCCACTCGAGGCGTTTCTTCCAACGCTGCTTGGACAGGGAGAACATTGCCTATGATGTGGATGAGGCACTCTGGCCAGACATGAACCGGAGGCATGATGCCTAAATCATGTAGAGAAATATAACATTTTTGGCTGCATATTTGTTTTGTTTTATGTATGAAAAAAGTAGGCCTACACTGAGTCATTTTACAAAAGGAGAAATGGCTCATTCTCCTGAGTCATTGTCATTCATATGGTGTGTTCCATTTATATGATTGTGTTTTCAATTTTGCCCTGCATTGTGCTGTAAATGCTTGGTAGTGTGTAGCACATGCTTATTGTGTGTACTTTAATGAATGGTATGTGTGTGTCATTTGAAAATATGGCTGTGTGTACCAAATGAAAACACAAGTTCCATTTTGTGAACAGTTAAAAGATTTGATGGCAATGAGTCATCTTGCAAAGGCAGTGTGGGGTTTAGCATTTTGTGTGTGAGGTTTTCAGTTTTGTGTGTGCAGTTTTGAGAAAGCCGTTATTGTTTGGAGAAACGTGTGTTAACAATTGTGAAAAACTGTAACATGGCAACTAACATTATTTTCCGACTGTCCAATGCAACTAGGTAGCAAAAACCACACCTGGTGGAAGGCCAAGGCAACAACACACAATGCATTACGAGATGCTACATCCTGTAGCCTGGAGGGACAATTGCTCTGTGATTGGCTCGTTCGTTGTTAGGCCAACCGGCTTTGTTGAATTTTTAGGATAAACTATATCCCATAGCCTGAAGGGACATAGTTAGGCCACCCAGGGGACCAATGCTGTGACTTGTACAGTTGTTTAGATTTATAAGTCAAGCCAAAAATTTTGTTCATCTACAAAAGAGGGTGAAACGGATCCTGGTTGTTTCAGAATGTACTAAACTTAAAAGAAAGTGGTGTAGTGGTGTACCGTAGTGGTTTTGTTTAAAATATACACCGCAGTCCTGTTACCATGGAGACAGGGATGACATATCGACTGGTCTGCCGCAATACTTAGTGGTGAGCATGGAGCAGACTGCTTGTCATATGTAAGCACCTTTAACTGATTATATCGAGTCATCTCCCCCGACAACCTGAATAATTTGAAGGAATGACTGAGCACTGACAACAGGAGGGTTGGGGAAATATGGATCAGCCAAAGTGATTTATTGGATTTTTCCGTGGTTACAAGGCAGTATTTTATCATTTGTTTAAAAAAAAAAGAGTGTTGCATGCATAATACATCACGTTGGATTTTTCATTGAAAGTCGGCCTCAAATTGCTGCCTTCATTTTATTGGAGACGAGTGGGGATTTTGTACATTCTTCAAGATGTCAAAGGAAAGGAGATAGTGACGGAGAGGAATGGGGAGGAGTGATATGGTAATACTCAGCAAGAAGGAGATAGAGAGGGACTGCTGGAAGAAGGAGAGAAACAGGGAGTGACAGAGAGAGAGAGAGAGAGAGAGAGAGAGAGAGAGAGAGAGAGAGAGAGAGAGAGAGAGAGAGAGAGAGAGAGAGAGAGAGAGAGAGACAGAGAGAGAGAGATATGGAGGATGTAAGAGTGTCATAGGATGTCCATTTAGTTTCTCAAGGGGCTTTGGAAGAGAGGCAGTGCACCGCTCATCTCTGCCTTTCTCTGTTGCTCCTGTATTTCTCTATCTTTCTCCTGTCTCCCTGTCTCTCAGGTATCTCTGTATCTCTTCTGCTAAACCCCTCTCTCTCTCTCGTCAGCTTATCTATTGTTTCCTGTTCTGACATTCTCTCACCTTCCACTCTTTCTGTTCAGGCGTTCTCATTCCATATTTTTACAGCGTGGCTCTGCAGGAGGGGAGCCGTCCAGAAATGGGTCCTTGAGTCTGTCTGTCTGTGTCCAGGACTAATCTCACAAACCACTGGACCCTTCAGTGCCAAACCTATTCTGCACACTGCCAGTACAGCCAAGGAAGTAACTCCACTCTTATATATAGCCTACTGGTCAGATGCCAACTGGGAACGAGGCCTGTTGGGAACGCATGCCCCTGTCTGTCTGTCTGTGTGTGTGTGTCATAGAGTTATCTAGAGGGCGGACTGCCCCGCCCCCAGCTATTCATTTCAATGAAAGTTACCCACTGGTGTTTGAAGATGCGGAATCTACTTCCGCATTTGGGCACCAACGGAAGTCTTGAGCACCGAGCACGCGCACTAGGGTTTCAAACGGTAGAAGAATGCGCAGTGCATGCGTTTTAAATGCGGAATTATTGCGAGCTGAGA
>NC_137606.1:18543986-18547603 GCF_963280865.1 Gymnoscopelus braueri | reverse complement strand
GCCCATTATTATGGAGATCTCTATCAGTCTGTCAGTGTACCCTTTCATGCCCATATATGGAGTTCTGTGTCAGCCATGCCCAAATATGGTCCAGACATCAGTACTAGGTGTCATATTGATGACATCCGGGGACTTCATATACAGTATGGGGATTTATCCACTTGGTGCATCACTCCCTTATGTATGTATGTATGTATGTATGTATGTATGTATGTATGTATGCATGCATGCATGCATGCATGCATGCATGCATGCATGTATGTATGTATGTATGTATGTATGTATGTATGTATGTATGTATGTATGTATGTATGTATGTATGTATGTATGTATGTATGTATGTATGTATGTATGTATGTATGATGTATGTATGTACAGTATGTATGTATGTATGTATGTATATATGTATGTATTAATTAATTAATTAATTAATTCATTCATTCATTCATTCATTCATTCATTCATTCATTCATTCACTCATTCGTTCACTCATTCATTCATTAATTTTTATTGGTGGTCAAATCAGGCTGAAACCTTGCTCAGATATGATGTCATACCTCATGGATACATCACAGATGACTGACATCACAGGACGTCCCAGACCCACGTTGAAGCCATGGCATTATTAGAGCCTGTCTTATTAGCCATTGTTAGAGTTGATGGATTGTTCAGGTCGGCAGGGTTGACAGGTACGTTGATGGAAGAGACAGAAAGAGACAGAAAGAGAGAGAGAAGGAGAGAGAGAGAAGGAGGGAAATGCTGCCAACCGTTCCTATCCCTTTGTCCCTCTTCTCTTTCAGTTTCTCTTTTTTTTTCTTTTTTTTTTCTCTGTCTTTTCACTCGCTCCCTTGTCTCTCTGCTTCTACTCATCTTCACCTGCATTGACTTAATCAGCCTCCTGCTCCTCTTTGCCTTCACCGCTTCTGCCTTCTTCCTCTAGACTTAGTTGACTGGACCTGAGTTGGAATATGTGCTTGGACCGCTTCTTTCTGTCTACACACATCTCTTAGCCAAAAATAGAAGCTATGTATCTGCTATATTTGGCCCCCACAACAATTTGGATGCTGGGGTTGAAGTGGTTATTTTATCTTTTCAGCTATTGCTATGATTTCACATTCAAGCGATCTGTCTCGATGAGGTTGTTGCATTAGACAAAAACAAAATGTGTATTTACACATTAAGTTGGCAAAATATTCATAAATTATCATTTAACGTGCTGATGGAATAACAGGGATGGCTTATTACAATGCAGTTGTCATCAAGCTGTTTAGATAACTTGCATCTTATAATAAGTATTTCACTTGGGTGTTTGTGAAGCATGGACATATTTTCTACAAGCTGCTGTACTGAAAGCTGTCAAGTTGAAGAAAATGTCAGCATTCTGTCTCATGGCAAGGACCCACAAATAGCTAAAGCCTCTGGCTGTAATAAAATAAAACATACATTGTTAGAAGAGCTGATCTGCAAGCTCATGTTACAAGCTGAAGCTTGTAGATATGCTACTTTTGCTCATTTTGAAATATTCTTAAAATCTTTGAAAATAATGATTTGCCCAAAATAGGGACAGTCGTTAAACTGGCACTCTCTAAAATCCTGAAACTAAATAAATAAAATGTTTTTTTTAATATGTTCTTTCAGCCTCCACTTTGAAAACCTGTGAGATATGTGACACCGTATCTTCATGGCAGTGCCATGGCAACAGCATTATGAACTAGGACATGGTAATGCCGGCTAATTTATGCTCGGTAGCACGTTGGCGTCACACGCCGTAAATAGCAGACCTACAAGTTCACCACGGGTCACACCCGCGACACGTCGTGAGCTTGAGGGTCTGCTATATTCAGCGTGCAACAACAACCGTCATGCTACGAAGTATAAGTCATGCTTAAGCCATTCATCATCGACAATTACATGTGAGGTTGATGTGAGCGTGGGATATGTGAGCCAAGCCAGGCAATACTAATCAAATTATAACGCTTTAATTCAGAATCCAAATGCTCAGTAAATATTTTCCATTCTCTTATAATCCCTATCTCCATATACATGACCTATACATAACCCGTTGACACGTACTATGATTGCACACTGCGTACACATAAATCCTCAGTGCTAATTTTACTCTGAGTGTAAAAAAAAAAAGAGTTGAAATAACATTTAGGATTTTATAGGAGATAAAGGCTGAGCAGTCCCAGCAGTATAAAATCCCATATGCCATATTTAAAAGGCTTCTGGTGGAAAGTATATAATGTTGCAAATGGACTAATGGTCCATGCAGGAAATGGACTAGCAGCAGAAAGTGTTGATTACCTTAGAGGCCTCCTTAAATCTGCATTTTGGAATGGAAATATTCAAGACGAGACTCATTCCGTCTCTCAAGTGCATTTGCTGTGCATGTTGGAGCGTTCTGTACATGTTGGTTCAGAACTTTGGTGATAATCAAAGAATGATTAGGACATTAGAGGCTGGCGGTGTATCAGCTATACCCTAAGTTGTCTAGTCCTGCATGCTCACACAGACATTCCAGACGTATCTCAGTAAACATATTAACTACCATCTACATACATGTTACCATGTATAAAGACGCTTGGCTCGAAGAATTTGCATTCTCTCAATAAATAAAATAAATACCGTATCACAGTTAAGTGCATCACAGCCCACCAACTGAAACTGGCAAAAACATTAAAGTATTGGACTTGTTGGATAAAATGGGGCCAAGGCACAAGAGAAACACATTGTAAATGTCGCATGGAATCCTACTATGTCCAAAGCTGTTACTTTTCAGCAAATGGAAGAAATAACCTTTGTTCCAATTGATCCGATGTAGTTATTATTTAGTCATTCTTAACCACGCATGCTTAAGCAGTGCCAAGGTCTTTTGTAAACTGCACATCTCTGCAAGGAATAGAACTGTATTCCATTTCATGCTATGGGTGTTTTTCTTTTAATACCGTTTTTTTTTATGAGGGTATTTGACACATAATGTTTTTTACGTTTGAATTATAAAGCACATTTAAAACAACAGAGTTGACCAAAATGCTTTACAAAACACAAATACACATGGGATACTAGATTGACAGAGAGAATAGAAGACAGCAAAGACTGCATGCAGTAGATAGGACACATGTACAGTGTAAAGTGTTTTCGACTATGTGTCTTGATTTAGAAACCGTGATGGAAGGGGCACACCTGATATTGATTGGTCAACCGTTCCACAGCCTTGGTGCGCTTAAAGGTTCAATCGAGACAGTGGAGCAATCAGTAGCATCTGATTTGACATTCATGACCTCGGGCAGTCTTCTCTGAAAAAATGAGTCAATGTCAGCAAAATATCATTCAGCAGTTAATAAGTCATGGACATTTTAATTTTAGTCTGTAAATCAATCTTTTCTCCAGGGACTATGTTTGGCTAGGCTTTTCAAATCTATCCGCACTTTAAAGTAACGTGAATCTGACAAAAAACTTTAGCTTAACATTTTGCCTGTTGGGTTACCTATCTCAAGCACGATTCAAGCCAATGCAAGTTGATTTTCATGCCACGCTGAAATGAATGGAATCCGATGCCTATGCGGTATGTGTTGCCATGAGTCACAGTCAGTGGGAAACATGCCTGACCACCA
>NC_137606.1:18528986-18541486 GCF_963280865.1 Gymnoscopelus braueri | reverse complement strand
GCAGTGATGAAGTTACACCAATGGTCACCCTAATAACAAACTAGCTAGTCGCAGAGCAACCGTCCCTCAGGGCTATGGGATGTCGGTTGGCCTAACAACTAACAAGCCAGTCCCTCCAGGGGACAACTTTCGAGTAAAGATTATTTGCACGTTTTGCACGTTGGTTCTAATATAGCCAACCTACAGTAGATTATAACATAGATCCTGACTTCCAATAAACTCTTCAATCCAAAATTAAAAGATAATTTGTTTGTAGTAAATCGAACGTTTTGTTGTTGAATGTTTTGTCTTACATGTGTTTTTGGGTGCTGTGCAGAATCTCTGGCCAAAACATCTTTCATTTAATTCCAAACAAGTTAATCCTAAATTATTTGCATTTCATGTTGGCTTGTTTTTTTGTTTGTTTTTCCCCTGTGGCCAAAAGAAAATTATACTATGTCAAAATAACCTTGTGTGGAGTTATAAGACAAGTCATAGGCATTGGAAATGTTCAGTGGAAAATATTATCGTCTGTCAGATTTCTAAATTTACGGTAGGCTACTAGACCGGTGCCCGATGGGAACTGGCCGGGAACAATGCAAGGACTATGCTCTAACAAGCCTGGCCCATAATTTGGTAACAAACCTAACTCATTGTGTTCTTTGCAGCTCTGCCAAGATAGGTACATTCCCCTTGACTCAAGCAATATCTAAATTAAGTTGAATTAAAGTCACACAGACCGTTTCTGTGATTTAGAAAGTAAGGAAATGATAGACCGGGGGCCCTATTTTTGCCAGTGCCTTACCCATTATCCAACTTCCTTGCCATTTTTTTAAACTATTTTTAAAACCATTTTCAAATAGTTCAAATAGCCACTCTACAAGCTCACAACGTGTTGATGTAGATCGGCTAGTTGAACTATTTGAAAATGTTTTTAAAAATAGTAAAAAATGGCAAAGAAGTCTAAGGGTAATGGGTAAGGCACTGGCAAAAAAGGGCCTTTTTCAATAACATAAATACATGTACCAGTTTTTTTTAAACAGCATTTAGAGGTGAAGGAAATTAGCTAATAATTATTTGTCGGTGACTAGTGTTTAATGTTTATCCTATAATAGCAATTTTTTATACCTCTGTCCATTGTCAGCACATTTTATATTTTTTAATAATTAGCTGTCAAAGTATATTAGTGCTTAAATTAGCACATTTTAGAATGAAATCTTCTGTGAACATGTGCGTGCAAGTGCACACACACACACACACACACACACACACACACACACACACACACGCACACGCACGCACATGCACACACACTCACAGTGCACACGCACACGCACACGCACACACACACACACACACACACACACACACACACAGCAAACCTTCTGCCACAGCTCTGCACATGAGATGGAATAATGCAATATTGAAATTCGGTAGACTGTGAACTACCCAGCAGTAGCAGTAAATTTGAGTTCTCGACACATGAAAGGAAACCGAAAAGCTCTCGCCTGCTTTGGTCTGTTGGTGGAACTATGGTGTCTTCAACAGTTTACAAGGTCAACACTGGGTGACAAGTTTTCCAACTGGGTTGATATAGCACAGTAAGTTCAAAGTCTTCACACACAGTATGAAAGACAGCAAGGGGAAGAAAGAAAAATAACATTTCATACTTTTCATACTTTGCCCCGGCCTCTTCCACCACACAGTAGCTGCATTTAATTTAGATAACCACACACATGCACGCACGCATGCACAATTGTAACACTATACTATTCAGGCCACCTGCAGTTTGAGGCTTACGTAGAACCATTGGCTTTGGAATGGCTATACAGATAAACACATTTTATTTGCTTGGTAAATTTTCCTCAAATGGACTTGAATAACAACAAAAGGATGACAAAACAGTGTAAGCTGGAGACTGACACAAACACTGTCATTCTGGATCTAAAGTTGCTTACACTCCATACATTTTTTTATCAGCGGCAATCCTCTTCACTTGGGCACTGTGATTAAAAGGTAACAGTGCTATGCTAATGTGTTACTGGATATTTGAAGAATTTCAATTTGAGATGAAACGTCATGAGCATCATGGTTTGCTGTGTTGTTATTGTCTCCGCCAGGCCGAAAGGCATGGCGAGAGAGTATGTTTTGCCGCCTGTCCGTCCGTCCGTCCGTCCGTCCGTCCGTCCGTCCGTCCGTCCGTGTGTCTGTGTGTCATTCTGTCTGTGTACAGCTAATCTCTGGCACCGTTGGCTTGCTCGCAGTGAAACTGTGCACACACACTCCCTGGATGCCACAGAAGAACCTCTGCCCAATTTTTTTCACATGGGTCTTTTATAGCGCCACCAGGAAGCCAATTTGTGCAAAACATATTTTTTGACAGTACTCTCCTACAGATTTGGTCCAAAAATCCCGCAAATCGGTACACAGTATCTATAGTCATTAAACGAAATTTCATATTCCATCCTGATTGGCTAAAAATGGCTTCCAAAGTTTGCAGGAGTGCTCCGTTTTGAACAAAATGCCTCAAATCATGAACACAGCATGCAATTACCTTGAAATTTTGCATGTACATTTCCACTATGCAGAGGAAGAAATACCAATTGAAAATGTTCAAATCAGCCTCATGGTGATGCTATAACAGGCCGATTCGTGTTTTTACCCATAACTGCACCGATCTGTGTAAAACTTTGTAAGCACACTCCCTAGAGGTCAAGGGAAAAAAAACCCTTGCCCTGCATTTTTCACATCTGCCTTTTATAGCGCCACCAGGAGGCCGACTTATGTAAAACTATTTTTTTCATATTACTCCTTCCGATTTTATCCACATTTCATGCAAATCGGTACACATCATCTCTATAGTCATGTGATCAAGACGGATGTGTTTGATTTTTCATATTCCATCCTGATTGGCTAATATTTACATCTAAAGTTTGCAGTAGTGGCTTGTCTTGAACAAAATGCCGCAAATCATGAACGCAGCATCCGATTGCGGTCAAACTTTGCACGCACATTCACACTATGTTGAGAACCAAATGCCACCTTGACATTGGCCTGTTATAGCGCCACCAGCAGGTCTAATTTAGCAAAACAATTGTTTTGAACAAAATGCCTCAAATCATGAATGCAGTGTCCGATTGCCGTGCAAGGCCTAAGTAAGAAGAAATGGCTACCTTTTCACATTGGCCTATAATAGCGCCACCAGGAGGCCACAATAACCTACCTGACCTGGCGGAGACCTGTGCTCCGAGGAGCACTTTTTCTAGTTTGTTGTGTTTCCCGTCTTGGCACTGTCTTAATCTGTTGTGTCACTTTTGAAATATCCAAATTTCTTTTTTCACTTCACATCTACTTTCTTCAACGCTGCTAAGCTCAGAAATTGCAGTATGACCAAGAATGACACTCTGGAAATTGTCCAAGTAGCTAGAGTTATCTTAGATATAGAAGTCTTAAAGGATCTACACCATGAATTAAAAAAAATATATATATATTTATTATCATATTGTTTATGTCCCTGAAACGTTTTTCAAAAGGTTTGAGCCTAAATCAAGCCTCAGATATACTCATTCCAACTAACTTCTCTCTGGCTTATAAAGCACTTTCACCTGCAATACCACATTGTCCTGTTTGGCACGGGGCGCTATTGAGCCAGTTTGTATGCATGTTATCTCCTGGTTCTGTGTGGAAAAAGTAAAAATAATAATTCAAATAAATAAATAAATAAATAAATAAATAAATAAATAAATAAATAAATAAATAAATAAATAAATAAATAAATAAATAAATACAAAAAAGTTTTTTTTTTTTTTTTTTTAACTGAAAAACGGGAGGTATTGTACCCTGACGTGACGTCACGTCAGGGTGCAAATCAGTTTGGCCTGTTTTGAGACCAATTTACAGAAAACCCCAGATATGCTGTGAAAGCCCGAGTGTTCAAACTGGGGTATTTTGGGGGATATAAGACAGGTAGGGGAGACCAAAAACACACAAAAAAGAAGAAAATGTTCAAATTCATGGTGTAGTCCCTTTAACACTTTAAACCAAACTTATATGACAACATATTATTGGAAACCCATTCCTGCCTATTTCATTTCCCCCCAGGCCTACAGCCAACAGGTGAGTTGTAACTTTACATAATGTTTGTGTGGTGCAATGCTAAGAAGTCTCATTTCACCATGCTTCCAAATTATGTTACTTATCAAGACAAGCAGTTGACATGTCTATACCACCTACCTTGAGCACACATACTGTATGTTAGTTTGTGGCCCAAACTTTGGGCAGAATTCCAGTTGCAATGCCAAAAGTAGGCCTACTAATATCTACATTATTGTTTATTGTGTCTTCTCCTTGGGCTCCTTGGGCTGAAAAGGGATATGTCTGCTGCTCAGTGATTCAACAAGCTCTTTCTATAGAGGGTTATATTGCAGGAATTAATCCACCAAACATCATGCATAATGTTCATGTTTGACATGTTTTACTTAATTAGAAATTATGGCATACCCTGAGTGACCCACAAACAATGGCTTTTTTCAGATAAAAGTATACAACAGCTCTACTGTGAAAATGGACGGGCATTCTTCCTGCTGTAGTCACACATAACACATCACACACACACACACACACACACATAGGACACTAGGTTAATTGGGTACAGTACCGTGTCAATATGTAATGGTTAGTTTATGCAGACTAGGTGTGTTTTCTCCTAGCACAGACAAATTAATGTGGACCTATTTTTTTTTTAATATATAGTGGAGAAAGAAGCTGTGAAACTGGGATAGTGAAATTGAAACCACAAAAGAAATAAGAAAAAGTAATAACTAGAAAAAGTGCTCCTCGGACCACAGGTCTCCACCAGGTCAGGTAGGTTATTGTGGCCTCCTGGTGGCGCTATAATAGGCCAATGTGAAAAGGGTGCCATTTCTTCTTAGGCCTTGCAAGGCAATCGGACACTGCATTCATGATTTGAGGCATTTTGTTCAAAACATGTGTTTTGCTAAAGGAGACCTGCTGGTGGCGCTATAACAGGCCAATGTTAAAAGGGTGGCATGTGCTCCTCAACATAATGTGAAGGTGCGTGCAAAGTTTGACCGCAATCGGATGCTGCGTTCATGATTTGCGGCATTTTGTTCAAAACAAGCCACTACTGCGAACTTTAGATGTCAATCTTAGCCAATCAGGATGGAATATGAAAAATCAATGTTTTACATAAGTCGGCCTCCAGGGCAAAGGTTTTTCCTTGACCTCTAGGGAGTGCGCTTACAAAGTTTTACACAGATCGGTGCAGTTATAGGTAAAAACACGAATCAGCCTTTTATAGCGCCACCATGAGGCTCATTTGAAAATGTTCAAGTGGCATTTCTTCCTCGATATAGTGGAAATATGCGTGCAACATTTCAAGGAAATTGCATGCTGTGTTCATGATTTGAGGCATTTTGTTCAAAACGGAGCACCTACAAACTTTGGAAGCCATTTTTAGCCAATCAGGATGGAATATGAAAAATCTGAAAGAGACTTTTCATTTAATGACTATAGAGATACTGTGTGCCGATTTTTGAACAAAATCTGTAGGAGTACTGTAAGAAAATATGTTTTACACAAATCGGCCTCCTGGTGGCGCTATAAAAGGCCCATTTGAAAAAATTGGGGCAGAGGATCTGCTGTGGCATCCAGGGAGTGTGTGTGCACAGTTAAGAATAATGTGGGGGGGGGGGGGGGGGGGGGGTGTTTGGTAGAGTTTCTCTCTGTTCTTGTAAATAGCTTTTATACAGTTGATCCAAATATTATCGGAGAATAGTGCAACACAATTCTACTGCTTGTAGAAGTAGCCTAAGAATACATTTGAAATGCTACATTGTTGTTGTATGCCTCCGTTAATCTTTTGTGATGTTGCAGTGACCTTGACCTTTGACCACCAAATTAATCAGTTCCTTCTTGAGTCCTAGTCGACATTTGTGCCAGATTTAATTCAAATCTTTCGAGGTGTTCTTGAGATAACCCGTACAGGAGAATCGGCCGGACGGACATACGGACAAACGGACGGATGGACAACATAGTGCCTCCAGTCACGTCTGTACCCGGCAGATGCATGATTTATACATTTTTTGGAATGAATGGATGAAGGAATGAACTTTGCCACCACAACTCCAGTGAGGTTTGTGACAGAGTGCGAGCAGCAGACTCAATGAAAGAAATCTGACACTTGACATGTACTGTATAAACCAGTGTCATCAAAAATGTAAGAAACTCCATGGCAGGACCAAGGATTTCTTGTCACTTTGCATGGTAAATCAACTAATGGCAGAGTTCACAGGGTTTGTGGGGTATAGGTTGCATGCTCAATGTATCTAGATTAATGTTCTAAATTAATAGATATTGCATTTATTGCAAAAAAGAATAACATCCAGTAGAGCCATCCAGTCTGAAAGCATATTGATGCTCCCCTTTTTGTTGTTCTCTCTCTCTCTCTCTCTCTCTCTCTCTCTCTCTCTCTCTCTCTCTCTCTCTCTCTCTCTCTCTCTCTCATTCACATTATTACTTCTCTCTCTATTCCTCACACACTTTCAACTCCTTTGGCCTGGACTGACATAATAAACAACAACACGCATGTATGCGCGCCGTGCACACACACACACACACACACACACACACACACACACACACACACACACACACACACACACACACACACACACACACACACACACACACACACACACACACACACACACACACACACACACACACACACACACACACACACACACACACACACACGCACTTGCTTAGCTGGCAGCTCTCAATGTTGGGCATCCAGGTTTAAAGTGACCGGATCAATACACAGGAGTGAATTGCCAATTTGGGCTGGGGCTATTGGAATGGGACAGCACTGTGGTCTAGTGGGAGAATTGTCAGCAACAGAGTGGAATTGGATTTACAAGAAGGGTAAGACTGATGATTGAACAGAATGATCGGAGAGGTATTCAAGTGTGTACTGTACATGTAGGCATAAATGATAGGGATGCACCGAATGGGAAATTCTTAATCATGGCCGAAACCGAATGCCGAAAATAGAAAACAATTTGCCAAAAAACGAATACCGAAAGGCCGAATATGATAAATATATATACATATATATAATGAATTCATTTGTTTACCAATGTTGATCAGCTACCTGATTATGGCAAAAGAAATGATTATGGCAAAACTTAACTTAAATAATAATCACTATTAGGGGTCCTTAAAACATTTATTCAGCACTTTTCTATTCAGCACCTGTTCCTTTGTGATATTTTTTCGTCGTTGCATTTTTAACCATTGTTCTGCCGATATGTTTCGGTGTCTTTCGGTGATATCGGCCGAAATGTTTCGGTGTCTTTCGGTGATATTTTTTTTCCGTTAAAACCCTTTCGGCCGAAAGCCGAAAAGGAATTTTTTTAACCATTATCGGCCGATATGTTTCGGTGGCCGAATATTCGGTGCATCCCTAATAAATTTGTGCATTACACATGCCGCTATGAATTCTCACATTCCAGTTGCATTCATGTGTGCAGTCATGGCAGAAGTACTAAGATATTTTTTACTTAAAGGTAGGGTAAGTGATATTTTTTGGTAATATGTTTTTTTGTTAAAAAGGTTAAAGTACTATATTCTGATAGTAATCATTGCTACAGAGCGTTTGTTCGGTTACAGGGGTAACGGTCTCCAGCGCTTTAGTAAACATAATATAGTACATTTTCAGGTAGGTGTCAAAATGTAAGCCAATCAGGAGAGAGCACTGAACATTTCTTTTCTGTTTAATAAAGAGCTGGAGAGTCATGGGAGACTCCTTTTACTGAACAAACAATAGCAATGAGTACTATCAGAATATAGAGCTATTTAACACTTATTTTAACCAAAGTAAATCACTTACCCTATACCTTTACTGTAAGTACTACAAGTAGCAATACCACTATGTCCAGTTACAAAAGAAAATGAATAAAGGAAATCTGAGTAGTACAAAGTTAGTGGCATATGTACAATTGTCACATTAAGTACCAAATGTAAAAGTACTCAGCACTCAGAATCCATTTCAAATATCATGTTATATTATGTTTCCCTGTGTGTGTGTGTGTGTGTGTGTGTGTGTGTGTGTGTGTGTGTGTGTGTGTGTGTGTGTGTGTGTGTGTGTGTGTGTGTGTGTGTGTGTGTGTGTGTGTGTGTGTGTGTGTGTGTGTGCGCGCACGCGTGTGTGTGTGTGTGTGTGTGTGTGTGTGTGTGTGTGTGTGTGTGTGTGTCTTTCTGCAGCTAATCTGGCAAACTACTACACCTATCAGCATCACAATCCTCGTGCATGCTGCCAGTAGGGAAATTAACTCAATTCCAAATCAGCCTCATGGCGGCGCTATAACAGCCCACTTTACGTTTTGCCTCCCCATAATCCACATCGATTTCCACCTACTTAGATTTTACGCTTTTAAAAAATTCTTCAAAAACATATTTTAGCTACTCCTCCTATCCTGCACTTGGTGCTAAACAGCGCTAAGCGCAGCAAAAGTATCATTACTAGTTTACAACCGATGCAGGTGTCATTTTCACACCCAGCGCTTACGTATAATTATCAAATGTCCTTGGCTCATCTGTGCACCCATGGGCATTGTTGGTCTTAAATTGTGTGGTATGGCGATTGTTGGCACGTTGCTCTTACGTACAGTGAGAAACGTCAAAAAGCAATTGTAGACCAACCCTAAACTGGTCAACAGATATGTCCTTACTATGGAGCACATTATTCTGATTAAGATGCAAACCCATGTATGTCAATCAATGAACTCAAAATCCTTCCGAATTCAACACAACACTCATGTTCAACATGATAGATGCCATTTCTGAGAGATTAAGCACTGTAGTTGAAAACAAATATTTATGCATCGCAAATTGCAAAGGGCGAGTGCCCGTTGCTACAGGTACCAGCCAATTTGCCATGCCGAGGCAAATTCACCTATAGCTACCTATAATTTGCCTGTCCCAAAATATTTCTTATGCTCAGAAATGTCAGATTAACCTTTTTTTTCTGTTTTATTGTGTTCAACTGGGTACCCAGTCAATGTTTATATGAATGTGTGAGTATAATACACATTGCTAAGCGCTTTGGTAAGGTGCTATATAAATGCACCATTTCCAGTTTAATCCTGATGCAGTTGCACCCTGCACCATATTGTCTATAGGGGCCATATAGAGTTCACCAAAAAGAGCTTTCACTTATGACTATAAGGGGCACCACAAAATGTGAAAGGTTGAACCGTCGAAACCCGATGCAATTTCCTGAAATGTTCTGGTTTGTATTACTTTCAAACTGATTTACTCACACATGTGCTAACACATAATAACATACATCTATAATCACATACGCACACACCACACATTCACATACACATCTACAAGGTCTCACAAAGGGAATATACACACATGCTCACGCTGCACACACAAGTGCGCACACACGCACGCACGCTTCATCACAGTCTCTTCGATCCTGGAGTGCATGGCAATCAGGCTGTGTGTTGGAAGAGCAGATGATGGGATCCCCAGATAGAGAATACCTCATTTAGCTGATCAGCTCATTCTGTTTACTGGGCTGACGTGGACCCAAGCCCATCACTCTCTCACTAATCACCAAACTGCAATGGCGCGAGAGAGCACACTGTCTGGCACACGTGACTGTCTGGACACACACACACACACACACACACACACACACACACACACACACACACACACACACACACACACACACACACACACACACACACACACACACACACTTACAACATTGTAATCCGTTCTTTTCCAACCAGATGAGAGCCTGGAAGTCAATCACAGACACCTAAATTGACAAACCAGTGACCATTCCACATGGACGCATGCTACTGTATATAATTATATCAAGGAGCAGTCACTGAATTCACAGACCAAGAGTTCACAAAGTTTAGTCTCAGAATAGCTGCATGTTCAGTGAAATTGTCTTGAATAACTAGAAAGTACTGTTCCTGAAGAAACAGTGTGGGATCGCTAAGAATGTTGCTGGTATTGAGTATTGATAGTGTTAGTAGTGTTAAAGGTTTGACATTTTTAAGGTTTGAAAGGGTTGAAAGGTTCTAAAGGTTCTAAAGGTTCTAAAGGTTCTAAAGGTTCTAAAGGTTCTAAAGGTTCTAAAGGTTTGAAAGGTTTGAAAGGTTTGAAAGGTTCTAAAGGTTCTAAAGGTTTGAAAGGTTCTAAAGGTTTGAAAGGTTCTAAATGTTTGAAAGATGTGAAATGTTCTAAAGGTTTGAAAGGTTCTAAAGGTTTGAAAGGTTTGAAAGATGTGAAAGGTTCTAAAGGTTCTAATGGTTTGAAAGGTTCTAAAGGTTTGAAAGATGTGAAATGTTCTAAAGGTTCTAAAGGTTCTAAAGGTTCTAAAGGTTCTAAAGGTTCTAAAGGTTTTAAAGGTTATAAAGTTTTGCGGTTCTAAAGGTTTTAAAAATGTTAAAGGTTTGAAAGGTTTGTAGTTTTTTAGGGTAAAACAGTGATTGCTAGGGTCTAATAGGCGGTTGATATGGTCTAATAAGCAGTTTCTAGGGTCTAATAGGCGGTTGCTAGGGTCTAAGTGGTGGTTGCTAGGGTAAAACAGGTGGTTGCTAGGGTAAAACAGGTGGTTGCTATGGTAAACCAGGTGGTTGCTAGGGTCTAATAAGGGGTTACTAAGGTCTAATATGCAGTTTATATGATCTAATATTCGGTTGCTAGGGTACAAAAGGTGGTTGCTAGGGTAAAACGGTGGTTGCTAGGGTCTAATAGGCTGTTGCTAGGGTATAATAGGTGGTTGCTAGGCTTTAATATGGTGTTGATATGGTCTAATAAGCAGTTGCTAGGCTCCACTGTAGCTAAATTCATTCATTTCAATGGGGAAATGCCCCATTGAAATGAATGGGGTTTTATAAGCAATTAAAAGTGAAATATCTCTAACAGTGAAAATGTTTTTAAAAATGTAAATGGTAGCCGATATGTCCTAAGTAGGCCGAACGTTATAGAGTTGGAACGGAGTTTCTAGCTAAAAGTATGAATTTCCCCATTGAAATTAATGGGAATGTTTTAGCATTAAAAAGTGAAATATCTCTAAAAGTACTTATTTTTTCAAAAATTCAAATGGTAGCCAATATGTCCTAAGTAAGCTGAACGTTATAGAGTTGGAACTGAGTTTCTAGCTAAAAGTATGAATTTCCCCATTGAAATGAATGGGATTTTTTAGCAGTAAAAAGTGAAATATCTCTAAAAGTACAAATTATTTCAAAAATTCAAATGGTAGCCGACATGTCCTGACTAGGCCGAACGTTGAAGAGTTGGAACGGAGTTTGTAGCTAAAAGTATGAAGGACTAGTTAGGGTCCAAAAGAACGGTCGGAATATTGGCAATAACATTAGTGTGATCGCTTTAGCGATCCCACAATTACCCTGATTTTGACAAACAGTGTGTGTGTGTGTGTGTGTGTGTGTGTGTGTGTGTGTGTGTTTGTGTGTGTGTGTGTGTGTGTGTGTGTGTGTGTGTGTGTGTGTGTGTGTGTGTGTGTGTGTGTGTGTGTGTGTGTGTGTGTGTGTGTGTGTGTGTGTGTGTGTGTGTGTGTGTGTGTGTGTGTTGAATGTTTAGTGACTTCATAAGCACATGCTTTTTGAAATGTACTTTCCCCACACATTTCATGGAAATATGGTCAAATAAGTTGCACGAGTCGTAACAAAGATGTTCATAATCTTTCCAGTATCCATTTGACCCATTTAAACATATTGCTCTGCTGATTACAAGCTTACAGTACTTATGTGTGCAGCTATGTCGCCATTGGTTGGAACCAATTGCCAGCAGCATTAAGGGCAGTGGTGGAAAAAGTACAAAAAGAAGCAATACCACAATATAGTAGTCCTGTCTACAAACTTTTACTTGAGTAAAAGTACAAAGGTATGGGCATTAAAATGAATATAATTAAAGTATCAAAAGTAAACGTACAAATTCTACAAGCTCACAACGTGGCACATTGAGTTTCTAGATTTGCTATTTTTGAAGTTAAAAAAAAAGTACATTAAAAGAACAGATTTTATTATACTTTCACATGATATTTTAGTCACCAAAACATTGACTCATCAGAACAGCTGATACAGGAGGTCAGAGTGGGAGGAGCTTCTAGCACACAGTGAAATCTAAAACACTGTTTAAAGTCCTCAGTGGATTTTACTGTGTCAAGGCTGAACAGTATAAGCTATTTCTAAGCAGTTGTGGATTGATATTTATAGTGATTAGGCCGTGCTCAAATCATTCATTTGAGAAGAGTGTGCTGTCATGCTCTTTTGTGCAAGGTTGGATAACCTATTTCGACCAATCAGATTGCTTGGTCGAAATTACCTGCTAACTTTTTGGTCGAAGAGACCATTGGTCAATGAGGTTGCAGTCAAAGTCAAAATGAAAATATTACAAATGGTCATATCTCAGAAATGAAAAAAACATATATTATGGTTCAATATATT
>NC_137606.1:18508986-18523986 GCF_963280865.1 Gymnoscopelus braueri | reverse complement strand
ATGGGACAAGTTGGCAGGGAGTTTAACCACTAAAAGAACTGGCTCGTATAGAATTAATCACTGGGAACTCTCTTTTATGGTGTTTTATCTTTGGTTCTGTCTTTGAACTGTTGTTTTATTGTTGTTTTTTTTTGTCTTTGAACAGAAACCACAGAAGCATTCGTTCCTAGTTGTCCCAACATTTCTCTGGCTGAGAGAGTGGATTGTTACCCTGATGCAGGAGCATCAAAGGTATGCTCTTCCAAAGAGCTGCTTTTTGTTATAGGGCATAGCAGTGGCGGCCATTTTCTGGTTCCACTTCAAAATAGTCAATGCATTTTTCCCATTGACATATCCAAAAATATTTATATCAATTCATTTAAGCCTAGAATCAAGCCATCCAGGGTCCTGGTGAATCATGAATCAATTTTTTTTCTGTGATTTTATTTTTAATTATTTGATATACTATATTTAATAAATACCCTTTGTTTTGCCGTTTTCAAAAAAGTTTTTTTCACAGAATCAAACGTTTTATGGTCATGATTCACCAGGACCCTGGATGGCTTGATTCTAGGCTTAAAATGATTGATATAGATATTTTTGGAAATGTCAATGGGAAAAATGCATTGACTATTTTGAAGTGGAACCAGAAAATGGCCGCCACTGCTATGCCCTATACTCATAGAGCAGTGGTTCCTAGCTCGGGTCCATAGCGTTAGGAGTTCTCCTAACGCTATGGACCAGAGCTAAGTGGTTCCCAAACTTTTTCAGGTAAGACCCAAAAGATGAGTTTAGCGTCTCCCCGGGACCCAAACTTAGAAAAATATATTATGAAGCCCCATTTCAAAGTGAAAATAGCCAGCATTGTGAGCTTTTATATTAGCTATTTTCACTAGTTGTTTGCATTTTAAAGAAAATATGAAAACAATCATAGATTGTTATGCAAACTATGATTTCTTTTTTTCCTTAATAGTCCGTGAGCCAGGACCCCAAAAATGGGGTCATCATTACCATCTGGGGGGAATAATTCTCATAGTGATTTTTGGGTAGGTATACACCCCTAGAGCTAGGAAAAATGTGATAGCCTTGCATCGGTGGTAGCTATCTGTGTGTTATCACTCCTTTTATAACCACAAGCCAAAACACAGTTTTCAAAATCCGAATGAAGCATTCTACTTCAAACTGATGGTTCTCTCTTATTATTGACCCTCTCTCTCTGAAAAATGGTTGGGATAAAGCTCAGACTATATATTGTCCAGAAAGGTTGTTAAAATTTGCATATCTAGAATATTTTTCTATTACAGGCAGTGACAACATAGTGACTATATGTGACATAAGATGTACTTTGGTTTTAATGAAAGATGGAACACAAAGGGTTCCTTTGTAAATTACCTATAGATTTAAAACCATGTTAGATTCTAAGGAAATGTATTATGAAATTCAATAAACAGAATATAGTGCAATGGGTAAGAAAATATCCAAAATGGCCACTAAACACACGCCTGGCATTTTTTTTACTTTTAATCCGCTTGTCTTAGAATACCTCTGTTTAATATCTATTTTTTAGGGTTTTCATATGTAGAATCCATTCCTGATGTTATTTTTTTAATATCAGGTCAATCATGTCAAAGGTCAGGTCAAGGTTAAAATTGACCTCTGGGAGAACAACAAATGGAAACAACTTGATGAACATTCATGGTTCACTATTCATGATTTTGTTTTGTGAAAAGTGTCATTAACATGTCACAAGAAATTATACGTAGCCTGCGAGTTAGTTCTGGCAGCATACACTCGAGAGGTTACATGCATTGCTCATTCTATATGGCTGTTTACAGCGTCATGCAAGATCCTTACGTCATACACAGACGTGGCAATCAGCTGTCCAATTGGGCGGGTATTTAAGTTCTCTTGAATCGGGCATTCCATCCGGTTGTGTCTTCTAGCTTGTTGTCATGCAGCGTTTGCTGTTCCTGGCTGGTTGTTTGGTTGTTTGCTGGAGCTACTGCTACTTGCTATCATGCTTCCCAGAAGCTGCTGTTGTTTGCTGGTGTAACTGCTTCATGCTACTTGAATCATGCTTTCCGCTCATAAGCTGCTGTCTATTATAGGCTACTGTGAAGGCCAGGTGGTATGGCGTCGCGTTTGTTTATCTACTAAGGCTGCTGTGTTCTTCTCTATGCTGCTGGAAAAAAAAAAAAAAAAAAAAAAAGCTAATATGCTGTTGATGCTAATGTCATTGTTGAGGTTTCAGTGGTGGTCTGGTGCCGCTGGTTGTTATATGATACTTGTTCTATTACTAAAAGCAAAGCAACTTAAATTGTAGTGAAACTGCTCCTTGCTAATGTTTTCAAAGTTAAGCTGAAAAACAGCGGTGTTTTAGCTCAGCCAGCAGAGCTTTCTGTTGTGTCCCTCCGGGCTATGGGGCCTCATCTCATTATTAGCAACATTGGCTGGTTTTCCGTCAAATCGCTTATTGGTGGTTTGGCTTATTTCTGGGGAAAAGTTATTTTGGGATCGCTTTCTTATGTGGTTCTGTCATGGTCCCCAGATTAATGTGTAGTTAAAAATATACATATTCCAAATATTCCACTTTTATCACAAGATTTCGAAATAGCAGATCATCTACAAGCTCACTTTAGGCTATTTCAATGACAATGCACATACATTAGGATAATACAGGTTAAATACAAGTATTTTCGTGGTCTAGGTTGGCTGATTTCTCTCTCAAACCGGCATCACTGCACGTATCAGTGATCAGCTGTTCAGAGCAGAGAGGGAGAGAGAGGTCCAATAGTTAGTGTCACTTATGCAGTGCATTGCTCAAATCTTATGTTTCATATAATGTACTGGTTAAAAACGATTAATGCACAGTCTGGCCGTCATCTTGAGTGGGATAAGAAAGTACACTTGTGGATGAAGAAGAGCTAGTGTGTGTTCTTGCGCTTCCAAACATGTCGTGGTTCACTGATCAACGTCGAGTGCGTTCCCTCCGGGCTATGGGACTGCAAGCATAGACGCAACACAGTGCTGGGTTGCCATGTCCGCTTATTATAAGCAAGTTATAACTAAGTCATTTTTCTTGATCTCGTTTTAGTGTTGCAGACAGTAGTCTGCGGATTTACTTGAGTAAAGCAGCATAGCACCAGGTATCTCAGTGTAGGAATTAATAATGTTTCAAGTTAATCTACAGTTGGTTAAAATATATATAGGCTATTTATATTAGTGATTCATTCTTTCAGCAGTTTTTCAAATCTAGGAGACTGCATTCAAATATGCTGTAAAGAGAACTTATGGTTCATGGTGCATAATTTTATACTAAAGTAGACTATAGTGTGCTGTGCAGTATGGCCATTATATTGTGGTAATATATTTTATGTTGCAGCTAGTATGTGCTAATTGGTGGCTATAGCTATTTCCATCTGATGTAGCCTACATTTTCTGGTAATAATTTGCCTCTAAGATATAGTGGAGGCTGGTAAATATAATAATGAAGTAAATTGTGCAAATCAAGTAAGTAATGGGCTATTATACTGTGTTGGCTGCAGTGCTTGGTTAGATGTAAGCTTTGGTTACATTCTAAAGTTCCCCCTGTGCTATTGTATTGCAAAGCTAATTAAGCTATTCTTGCTGTCAAGGTGATATACATTTTGCTGCTTACACCTTGGATAAGAGACTGGTAGGTTACAGGGATTTTCTTAAGTAAATCTTGAAACACTTGAAAGAAAACAACTGCTTTTCTTTATCTTTAGCAATAGCAGCCCATCTAAATGGTCTTTGTTATATTAAAGATGGTCCAGCAGAGGGCATTCATGCTCTCAGGGCATAAAGGAGGGGAGCAATTTATGAGGGCACTCATGTCTTATCTTGGGATCAACATATGTTCAGATCCCCGGATGTAATGCATTCTTATAAAAGCGGTTGACAATTGATGTCATGTTGTGTGACAAGCTACAGGAGTAAAGTTATTGCTACCAGATAAATGGTGGGGCTCTTCAGTAGAGTCATGGTTGATGGGCATTTCAAAGGTTCTTGGAATCCAAACTTAGTTCCGTTATTGTTGTTATGAAGTTATTGGATAATGAATGTTATGGTCATTAATTAAAATCTGCTCAGGAGGCAAATATTTAATGTTATGTTCTTTAAATGGTGGCTTATCATTCTTGGTATTATGTTGGCGTGGTTCTTCTTGCAGTCTCGTAAGCAAGGTTGCAATTTTACAAGCATGTAATGTAAAGGGAGTACTGGATTCAGATTAAATATTGTTGGTACTACTAACTACTATAAGTCGATAACCATTGCTTTCATCTACGTGGAGTCTAATCTAAGTGTATATCAAGAGTTAGTCATGCATCCATGATTTCTGATGTTTTATTTCTATGGAGGGACATTTTATGAATATATCTTAAATCTCTTATTGGAAGCTGCTTCAGTATTCTTAGTTAATTAGAAGTCAATCTATGGTTAGATGGGGCAGTCATAGATCTTAGCTGTTAAAACACAGATCTTAGTCTGTTCTCACACAAGCATTATGTTTTATCTGTGGCTCATTTGTTCATCAGGTCATGTCCCATCTTCAGTTTAAGCTTTAATTCAACAGAACAAATCTTAACCATCTGCATATTATCAGTTGGTGCACAGATCAACCGTTCTGAATAAAACGGTCCTTAGTGCCATGTTCGTCATGTGCGCTAAAATGGGGAGTTCTTTGTTGGCTCAGGATGTAATGAATACAAGTGTTGTAATAGCTAAATGTAAATGGTAGTTCTGTTATTATTACCATGCATATCTGGTGGTCGCTGGGTGTAGCGTGACTTCAAAGTCATGTTAAGTTTTAAATGTTTTTTAGTTGGCACTAAAGAGTTAAGCTGGTTGCTCAAACTTAAAAAAAAAAAACGTGGCATCATGGTTGATGCGGTTGGTTTGCATCATGGCTGATGCGGTTGGGTATAGCATCACGGTGATGCAGTTGGCTTGCATAAGAGTTGATGCGGTTGGGGGCATCAGTAGGATGCGGTTGGGGGCATCAACTCTTAACACTAGGCATGTTAAGTTTATGTAGTATATTCTTCTATGTGGCTATTAGAGGAATGGTTAAGTGCTGCCTGTGCATGGCAGCTAAGGCCTTTTAGTTCACATAAAGTTAGTATGTCCTCGCTGATCCCAGACGCTGGTCTGTGGTGGATGGGATATCAGCTTGGTCAATTGGTATGGGTTTGAGAATTCACCCCACACATAGTTTTAGTTCACATAAAGTTAGTATGTCCTCGCTGATCCCAGACGCTGGTCTGTGGTGGATGGGATATCAGCTTGGTCAATTGGTATGGGTTTGAGAATTCACCCCACACATAGTTTTCCTATCATATAGAATAAGGCTTACGGCAAGCGTAGCCATGGCTTCACATTCAAGTTCACATAATGTTAGAATATCCTAGCATGATCCAGAATTGCTAGCTGCATATTCGTCACTGTCTCCTGAAGGAGTCTATTGGGATATCTGCTAGGATGAATCGGTGAGCGTTCACCGTAGGGCGTTCTTGGTTCCGCGTGTTGGGGGTTATGTTAGAATATCCTAGCATGATCCAGAATTGCTAGCTGCATATTCGTCACTGTCTCCTGAAGGAGTTTAGTGGGATATCTGTTTGGATGAATCGGTGAGCGTTCACCGTAGGTCACGCGTGTTGGGGGTTGTTATGTTATGGTATATCTATCTCCCTGCTCTTAATGGTTAATGATGGCCGTATGATTGTGCTGAGCAGGGAGAACAAATATAGCAGAGCCTGAACGCCAAGATAAAATATTACTTCCACACTTGTATTCTCATTCTATTATATTGCTTAAATATATTCGGTCTATAATATTGGTTCAATCTATTCGTGAGTTATCTGACAGAAATTATACGTAGCCTGCGAGTTAGTTCTGGCAGCATACACTCGAGAGGTTACATGCATTGCTCATTCTATATGGCTGTTTACAGCGTCATGCAAGATCCTTACGTCATACACAGACGTGGCAATCAGCTGTCCAATTGGGCGGGTATTTAAGTTCTCTTGAATCGGGCATTCCATCCGGTTGTGTCTTCTAGCTTGTTGTCATGCAGCGTTTGCTCCCACCACCACCCCAGCACCACCAGTGGGCTCTGCTATTGGTCTGTTCCCCATGGGGGGTTGTTATGTTATGGTATATCTATCTCCCTGCTCTTAATGGTTAATGATGGCCGTATGATTGTGCTGAGCAGGGAGAACAAATATAGCAGAGCCTGAACGCCAAGATAAAATATTACTTCCACACTTGTATTCTCATTCTATTATATTGCTTAAATATATTCGGTCTATAATATTGGTTCAATCTATTCGTGAGTTATCTGACAGAACTGGTATTCATAATAACATGAATGTAAAATGATATAATCTAATGTCAAATATGTATCTTTTGCAACTACATCTGTATTCTCCAACCCACATCCTGTTCTACCTCATCCTTACAAGTATCCTCCTTATTAACATCACTCCTCATCTGTAGCTTGAACATATCATCAGTAACCATCTTCACCAGAGCAGTTACAGTACATCAGTGATGTACTTCTCACTCTCTGTGCCCTAAATTGATATTGCACCATGTCACATAGCTCTGACGGTGGGGTCACCCTTAGCAATGACAGGAACAAGAATATCCTAGATCTCCTATCCAAATTTTGTGACATCAAACGACTTGTCAACTGGGGCTTGGTGGTCTGCCACTTTCCACAACATCACTTGTAAATAAATGAGCCCACATGTGGTGCAACAGGTTGGTCGGTGTTGGAGGAAGGGCCATTGACTTGTGGCACCCACCTCACCCAGCACATCAGGGTAGCCTGGGAAGTTCCCTGCCAGCAAAGTGTAGTGTGCTCTGATCTTGCCTTTGTCATACATATAAGACTGTCCCATCCCAATGCTCCATCTATACTTTACACTGTAGGTCCACCTGATACACCCCAATACACAGCATACAACAGGACAAGAACATCAGTGTAATCACTGAGCATGTGTATCACACCCTTTCCAGAGATGGCTGCATCAGGGATATAGGAACTCATGGTGATGTCTGCCTCATCATGACTAAATGCAGTATCTATCGTCAGCACTGAAGGTGTACAACATGCTCAACGGCTTCTGCTTAATGTTCTTACTCTTCATGATGACATCTCATGTGGGTAAAGGACATTACTATTCACAACAGCATGGGGGCAAATTAGCCAAGGATGGGATTGAAGAGATGATCTTTCTGTGTGTGAGGAATCCTACACCCCAATATTTTATGACCAAGACACACCAGTGCTTCAACTCTCCCTCTGTTTCTGCACATTTTGGGGAAGGCTTCAGTCCACTCCACTCACATGCATCATGACAGCATCTTTCCTGATCGTTATGGCAGTCTGCTCCCCAGACTGGTCAGCAGAGACAGTGATCCAGAATCCATCATGGTGCCGACAGACAAGGTCTAGCTTAGCCTCTATGCTATGGCATGGAGCACATGCATCTTCAGCAGGCACTGGGTTAGATATCAAGCACACTGCACATGGCCAGCATGGAAGAAGTGCTTCAGTCATGTGCTTCATGAGAGAAAAGGTGAAGTTAATGTCAATGTGTCTCCCTGCGCATTCAAACTGGTGGATGTGAAGTGTAGGAAGAAGTTGTCTACCCACTGTCAGCCAGTAGGATGGAGATGTGCAGTGTCCAGGTAGGCTACTGCTGTATCTGTTCAAATGTCTTTGGCCAAGTTGATAGAAACCACTTCAGAGTGCTGCTGATACACTCAGGACTGACCACTGAACTTGCCTGTCATGTTCTGCAACCACATGCATTTCCACTTCCAGTGCTGAACCTTGCATCAGTTTTGCAATGCAGCTGAAGAATGACTGTATAACATGCATCCCACCGGGATGCACAATTACATTATAGAGCTTATATACCTGCAAGGTGTCAACAAACGGCTCCATGTCAATTGTGAGGTGAATAGGGCCTGCTGTACATGTCAACCAGTGACCATATCTGCTGCCTGCTTGGACACCTGGTTGGACGATAAGGTGCGAGAGAGACCTTGACCTGACCTTTAGCACATAGGCCAAAGACTGACCAGCAAGTCAAAATATAACATTAGAAATAGATTCTACACCTATGAATGCCCCCCCCCCCCAGGTCCCCATATGAATCACGTTCACGAAGTTCACAGATTCCCTCACACAACTGCAATATTTTGTTGTTTTTAACATAATTTAGTACAATGGAACATCACCATGGGATGAACACCATCTTTGATTTGGCAATAAAAAATTAACTGATGGTAATTTCACTGATTCAGCCATATTTCTTGAACCCTAAGACCTAGTTTTAGACACCAAAACCACCTTTCTAGGTTGAACAGTATCATAAAGCCATTTAAGCTCCTGGCAGTCATATTGGACGCCATCTTGAAAATGATGGCTTTACGAGAAATATAATTTCCTAGATTTTTTTGTATGTTCTTAAGCATGCCTAGACGTACCAGAACCAATTGAAAAACCTTTTGTATATTTTTTTTGGGGGGGTTAATAGTATGTTTTCATATATTGACCCATGTAATTTTCGCCTAGTGTTATAACATAAAATGCATGATAGCACCCATAAAGCTACCATTGGTGCAAGGCTATCACATATTTTCTAACTCTAGACATGCATACCTTGACAAAAATCACTATGAGCATTATTCCCCTCAGATGGTAATGACCAACCCCCCTGGCTCACGGACTATAACCATTGTTTTGGAACCACTGTATTAGAACATGTACCATGAGACAAGTCCAAATGTGCCTTGGGAACTATTGTACAAAATTAAGGGCTTGTTCATCCCTTTTCTTGGCATATCAAAGTTGGTTTAGCTGCACCCTAATGGCTACTGTCATTCCTCACCCCCACGCAGCCACTGTGCGAGCAGCGTGGATGTTGCTGGAGCCCCCTGGATGAGAGGAACGTTCCCTGGTGCTTCTTCCCCACCAATCATGGATACACCTACACGCCACATATGTACCCACCAGAGGAAACTATCAACCCTGCTGGTAACTCTCTCTCTCTCTCTCTCTCTCTCTCTCTCTCTCTCTCTCGCATACACGCACGCACTCAAACCTTTTATTTTTATCAGTATCTATAGGCCTGCGTATCTTTATATCTATCCGTCCGTCCGTATATGTACGAACAGCTGCCCTTTCACGTGTTATTCATCCACATGTTTCCATTTCTTGCTTTTTAAATCATTGCCTTACTGTGCCTAGGGCAATAGGTGTGGTCTGGAATATGACATGGATGGCATATCGGAGAAACCGTGATGGATTTCATATCAAGTTTTTCTTTTCGAATACTCTGCCTTAAATAATGCACAAATCTGTCACGGGGAAAAAAGGAAAATCGGCAGGAAACGTTGAGCAGTTGAGGGCAGGCAATCTTCATTTAAAAGATTTCAATTATCTATTTGAAATTGCATTTAGTTTTGTGATTGTAGTTGTTGATGTAAGAGAATTCTTTCACTTGAAAGTTCCTTTGTCGATGTGAGTAAACATATTTATAGAACTTCGGTTTGTTCTTGATATACACTTGTTACTCAACAGACACTTATAAAGGCACCTTAAAAACAACACCATACTTTTTTTGAGTGCGCAAACATTTGAATTCAGCTATGGTGTTGCCCAGGGCCAAATCCTTCATTACCTAAGATTACCTCCGAGGCAGTTTGAGCATTCGCTTTGAAAGTTGCACTCTAAGCCTGTTGCAGTGTTTGATCCTGCCATATGCATAAACTGCCGTCTGAGTTTCTGAAGCTCTCATTTTAATTTGCAATGCAATCCATCTGCTCATGGAGATTTGGTATCACTTGGAAACGGTTGGATCCAACACGGAGTGGTTGTCTTAGCAGCTGTGATGAATAAACATCAGAAGGAGCAGCGGTAGAAGAAGTACTCGAGATATTTTACTTAAGTAATAGTAGCAATACCACAATATAAAAATGCTCTGTTTCAAGTAAAGGGCCTGTGTTCAAAATGTTACTTGAGTAAAAGTACAAAAGTATTGGCATCAAAATATACTTAAAGAACCAAAAGTAAAAGTACTAATGTTTGAAAATAGCAGATCTACAAGCTCACAACGTTTGTGAGCTTGTTGTAGATCGGCCTGTGTATAAAATAAGGGTAAAGTGGTCAATGTATGTTTTATAATATAGTAATTTATATCTGCTAAGTAAATAGTAACTAAAGTTTTCAAATAATTGTAGTGGAGTAAAAGTACAATATTTGCCTCTGAGATGTAGTGGAGTAGAAGTAAAAATATTGGAAATTGGAAATACTCTAGTAAAGTAAAAAGTAACTCAAAATTGTACTTAAGTACATGTACTTAGTTACTTTCCACCACTGAGAAGGAGTGTACAGCTGTCGAGCTGCATTGACAGAAATGCTATTCTTTGACGTTTGGGGGTTCTTTTCATTAAATGAAACGATCTGCCCTCATGCCCTTGTGGAGCACTGCCGTGCTTGACGGAGTGACAAAGTGCTAAATGAAAGACTGCAGTGTTATCACCTTGTCAAACTCGTCACCTCCTCAACATTGTGTCATCACGTCTCATAACCACACCACATGTACAGTAACAGTATTGAATAACACCGTACTGTAGGTCACATGATCGTTAACTGCCCGTTAACTGTTTTATGCTTTACACTATACTGTTTATACTATACTAGTGTTTTGTAAAAGTAATGGAAATGGCAAAACATAACAGCTATTTTTGCTATTTTGAATTTCTTTGAAAATGTTCAAATGCTTAATATTGACATGCCCGAAATGGGGACGCCAGAAGTGGTTACGTCCTTGGGTTTTATAAATATTTATCCAATAAAAGGTATTAACAAGAGCTTGTGACAAAATAATAATCGAATCCTTTGGAACACAGAAAAGTGAGACATTCTGCAAAATAAGCACTTAAACAGTACGTTTGAACATTTTGCACACCAGACTTTGACTTGCAACAGAGTATTTCAGCATTGTGGTATTGTTACTTTTACGTCTTCCACCACTGATGTTCTGTAACTTTTCTATTTTTGCATGTCAGTAATGAAAGGCAGCCTGAAGAGGATGGCTTCCCCCTCCCTGTTTGGTGCAGACATAGAGGAACTCTCATTTCACGCTGAGCTGCAGACAAGCCGAAGACTCAGATTTAAGGTATAGGCACGCATGTGAATTTATTCTCATGCATTTAAATAGCCTACAGACTTAACACGTTCTCTCAACATGCTCTGCACAGCAACAAAGGACATATGTGAAAATACGAGACAAAGTGAAACACAAATGTTTGCATAATTGTCAGAATTGTTTCCATGTTTAAAATGTTCATATATTTTTTTTAAAATCGGAAATAGCAGATCTACAAGCTCACAACGTGACTCATTGTGACGCATCGTGTTGTTTCTTTGTTATTTACAAAGACAAAGACACATGCCAAAACCACAATTCAATCGTTAATCACAATTATTTGCGTGACAATTAATCGTCGACTAAACTGTCATGATCGTGAGAGCCCTAATTGTTTCCTTCCTTCAGATCTCTGACGCTCAGAAGAAGAGGTTTGAAGTTCCTCATGAGCACGTTGTGAACACACCAAACAATCGGCCCTCAACTCGCATCAGTGAAACCTTGGAGATCACACACCAACCCTTTGGCCTTAAAGTGCGCAGGAAGGACAACAAGAAAGTCCTGTGAGTAATGTGTGTGTGTGTGTGTGTGTGTGTGTGTGTGTGTGTGTGTGTGTGTTACATGTATGTATGTATGTATGTACGTGCATGCATGCATGTACAGTACAGATGTGCTAATGTGCTAATATTATTGTATGTCCATTAGAATTAGAAGAACAAAAGACAATGCAGTATTTTTTTGAGATGTTGGAAGTATCACTGAAGTAACTTTTTATTGCAGGATCTATTTCTATTTAAATGTATATAACTGTAAAAAATAAATAAAAGTCATTTGAGTTTGGAAAGGGTTCATTAGCCCTTGATGTTGCCAGTATTGCTCTTCCCATCAGTTGCTGTGCAAGGTAGCAAGGTTCAGACATTTACAGACATGTAACATTGGTAACTCTTGCATGTCTCTAATGAGTACATTTTGCAACCTCTATTTGGCTTTCAGGCACTTGTTTACTGGGAAAAAAAAGATAAGAAATCCTTTGGTGTGTATATTCAGTAGAGGGAAGAAATAATTTAATCTATAAGACATTAGTAATCCTCCAACTTGAGCTGCAGACGGCCGTTTTCCCCATAATGTGATCTCATTTATTTCCACTCCACGCTACATGTTATTTTCCCATGTTCTCATGTCAGTTTCTCACAGAGACAAGATGGCGTAATTATGCCTGTGCCAATCTAAGCATGCTTAGCAGGCCTTGGGTAACATCGGCGTAATCAATTACACTTCCAGTCCAGCTCTAAGGCCATATATGCCATACCATACCGCACACACTCAGTTGACATTTCTAAAAAACATTAGGCCATTAAACCACCATTATCATTAATACTATATGGAATGCAAGAGTGTGCAGGAAGGCTTTGTGAGGGAATGTAGGCCTAAGTTTCGTTGTCCTCATTATTTTCCTCGTGTGAATAAGTTCGTAAATGCCACTGACATTAATCTAATATCTTTGTACTGTTTATGTACATTCTTCTGTGAAGGCTAGCCTCAGTGACCTCAGATATTCCTTCATGGGAAAGTGAAAGACAGAACAAAACTGTTTAAATGATTGTTTTCCTTTCCTTTTCATTCCATTCTGATCTATTCTGTTATTGTGTTGTGTTTAGCTCTTTTCTATGCTATTCTATATAGCAGTGGTTTTCATTTTTTTTGTGACCAAGGCATACCAATGGGCAAGTAAAAATATTAAGGCATGCCTGTATTCATAGCAAAAATAGCCGATCCACAAACTCACAACGCACCGCATCACAAACGAGTTGTGAGCTTGTAGATCAGCAATTTTCGCCATGACTACAGGTTTGCCTTGATAATATAAGTGAGTTGCGGTCCAACGACTCAAGGACTCCAGTACAGACGCTTGATGCTCATTTCTGACAGTTTGTTTGTAAACAATTTATACATTTTAGGTAAGCAATAGGCCATGTAGTTGCTCAGTATTGATTAACTACAACTGCTATAGTTAATATTTTGTTATCAATATTCACTACTTCTGTACAGTAGTCTGTTTCTGTGAGGCCGAGTGTGTATACGCCTAGTCCACGCGGCCACGCCTACTTCAGAGCAAAGCACGCTTCTGCTGGAGTGGGGAAGCGGCAGTCGCGCCTCTCCTTAGACAACACATTGAACTTCGCTACTTTCACAGAATGCGGCAGCGAAATACTCAAAAGTGTTGTTTATTTTGCAAGCGCAAAGTTTCTATTGCAAAAGTTTATTTCCCCTAATCAGGTTTTAATGGTTGATAAGTAAGTACCCATGGTAGCCTATAAACCTGTGTAATCAACTCGAAGCCGTGAAGAAACAAAACTCACTCTGTGCAGGCAAACTGCAGAATAATTAGCCTAGCTGCATCATGCATAATTTTTCACTAACTGCCCATTGCTGTTGCATAGCAGCAACAAATGAGGTTTTATTCCAAACATGCTAAATATGCTATGGGAAAAGTAGTACAAAATTGCCCTGATAGCCACCATTTAAACATTCAGAATTTAAGTAAGTCCTGCAGTATATGAAGCATTTAATGATATTCAGTGGTGAGTTTTGATTTGACAAAGGTAATCTTTTCAGTGTAGGTGACATATTTTTTTCAAGCAATGGCGCTCTCAATTTGTAATGAAGTCCTTCAAATATTATCGTATCTAGACTGAAGTGGCGTCTTGAGTATTAATTTTAGAGAGAGAGAGAGAGAGAGAGACTGACTGACTGACTTGTACTTTGCGTTGTGATTAATTAGTCATAACCAAACAAATACGAAGACACAGTGATGTTGTGTTGATGTTGTGCAGAAATTAAAAAGCCTTTAATAAATGGGCTTAGTATCTATGCTTTTCAACTCACAGATTTCTTTAGGGCATACCGTATACAAACAAGTGATAGCTCACAGATATAACAAGCCTGGTGTCAGCTGGAAGGCAGTCAAAACACGTTATTCCTTTTTCCACCCTCATTCTTGCCCCTACCTGCCTCTGATTGGCTTCCAGGCAGAAAGGGACCTGCGCCCTTTCTACCACAAAGAGGGCAGGGCCAGGTTAAAAAATGAAAACCACGCTCAATCAGCACCCTCGGTTGCATACAGTAGTGCGTTAACATCTGGCTCACGTGTCCAAGATTACGGGTTCAAATCCCACCGTGGGTGTACTTAAAAAAAAATCCAAAGCCTTTTCCGACAAATATTATGTTATTGTCAGGTTTGCCATTGTTTATTGTGTGTTTAAGGTTAGGTTTAGGCATAGCTATATTTGTGAGCTTACTGTTAGTGTTAAGGTTAGGGTTAGTTAGCCTGGATTTGCCAGACTGATCACGTGGGATCACTCACACATTCTCTCCACGATAACGTGGAAGAGAACGTGTGAGTGATCCCACGAGATCACTCTGGCAAAAGTTAGTGTCCTGTCCCTTCCTCCTCCTCTGCCCACTACTTGTTTTCCTCATCCTCTGTTTGGGTTGGTTGGTGGTTATGCCCTGGCAAAAAAAAGAGAGTTAGATGCTTTGTGTGTATTGTGGTTATCATCTTCACTAGAGAGGTTCAATGAAACAAGATCGTTCTTTTTTTTGTCTTTGCTCTGTGCTCCATGTGTAGACGGTTCCATCTCCATAGTCCCTTTCATCTCTTTTGAATTTCATAAATTTCAGCTCCTTGCGAATTCATCCATAATATGAGAGTTTATCTGCAATTTTCATCTTCAGATCTGTGATTTTCAGTTGTAGAGATTGCTTTTCTTTCCTGGCCTCTTAGATGTAATGAATATTTATTCATGATCGACGCCCATTGATGTCTAAACTT
>NC_137606.1:18420966-18508786 GCF_963280865.1 Gymnoscopelus braueri | reverse complement strand
TTGCAGCTTGTCAATCCGAAGGTTCAGGGTTCGATTCCTGTTAATGGCAATAGGTTGAGATGTCAATTCCGCTTCCATCTCTCTTCAATCTATTATGTTTCCAAGTCTCTCTCTCTCTCTTCAATCTATTTCCGTTTCCATGTCTCTCTCGCTCTCTCCCCTCTCTCCCTTCAATCTATTCCGTTTCCATGTCTCTCTCTCTCTTCAATCTATTCCGTTTCCATGTCTCTCTCTCTCTTCAATCTATTCCGTTTCCATGTCTCTCTCTCTCTTCAATCTATTCCGTTTCCATCTCTCTTCTCTCTCTCTCTCTCTCTCTCTCTCTCTCTCTCTCTCTCTCTCTCTCTCACTCTCTCTCTCTCTCTCACTCACTCTCTCTCTCTCTCTCTCTCTCTCTCTCTCTCTCTCTCTCTCTCTCTCTCATATTCACCAGGTCAGGTCTGTTGGTCCAATGGCTTCTCGCTTAAGTGTGTGCCTTAGAACCTCAAGGTTGCCAGTTCAAGCCCCACTTGATGCAGACTTCATTTAAGTTGCATTGCACACAACATGATTGTGTCAATTAATGCAAGTGCAATTGTTAAATATAACCTGAAATGCTTATTTGAGAGTATGTCTTTTCAATGTATGACATAGTTCATTCTGAAAATAGCCGATCTACAATCTCAAAACTTTTCAGATAGCAACGTGTTTCTGAGCTTGTAGATCGGCTGCTTTCACTGGTTCACTTTTATCTTCAACAGACAACCTCAGCCTGTACAAAGCTATAGCACTATAGGTAGCAGAGGTGGGACAAAGTCCCTATGTTGCAAGTCCCAAGTCGAGTCTCAAGTCTTTGCTCTCAAGTCCCGAGTCAAGTCCAAGTCAACACAGCCAAGTCCCAAGTCAAGTCCAAGTTCTCAGCTTTTTGTTTCGAGTCCCACACAAGTCCTTAGCATTTTGGTTCGAGTCCCACACAAGTCCTAACCTTTTGTTTCAAGTCCCAAACAAGTCCTAACCTTTTGTTTCGAGTCCCACACAAGTCCTAACCTTTTGTTTCAAGTCCCAAACAAGTCAAAATGTTAATTCAAGATATGTAAAGATTACATAAATCATGAGCATTTTTCACAATTTGCATTTGTTTTAAAACAAGGTTTCTTCCAGGCCAACAGAACGCAGATACTGTACTTTTAATTTCCTCCTTGAGAACAGGGTTTAAAAGGGCCCTTTTTAATGAATATAATGTAATTTTGTACAATCTGTATGGTAGAGTATGTTACTACAATATAACTTATACAATCAGGGTGGTTGTATTTTGTCTCCCTGCTCTTCTATTGAGACATTTAGATAATGTCAAAGGCCATGTCTCACCTAGACACAGGATCTGACACAAATTCAGTGTATCCTCTGATCAAGCAGGCAGGCTCTATTATCACAATGGTGAAATTTCAGCAATTGCACTGGAAACCGCGTTCAAATCCGGGGTAGAAGAGGAAATGTATATAGCGCTGAAGTGGTCAATGTATGTTTTGTATTAATAACCAAAATCTACAAAGTAACTGGTAGGCTACCTAAAGTTTTCAAATTATTGTAGTGGAGTAAAAGATATCTGCCTCTGATATGTATGTAGTTGAGTAGAAGTAGGTAGCTGATATATTGCACTTTTACCTTAGCGCTAGGTATACTCTTGGTTGCTTGTTTTTGCAGAAAATGCACATAGGACTTCTGGTGATTAGTAGTTTCGTTCCTATCTATGTTGAATGCACTTACTGTAAGTCGCTTTGGATAAAAGGTCTCTGCTAAATGACTGTAATGTAGAAGTAAAGTACTGAAAATTGCAAATACTTCAGTAAGTAAAAAATAAGTCAAAATTGTACTTAAGTAAAGTACTTGAGTAAATGTACTAGTTACTTTCCACCACTGGTATACTGTAGTTTGCATCTTAGCACGCCGTAATGTTAATGTGAAGTATAGGTCTTGGCCTTGCATACTGCTTTTCTCGTCTTGTCTTCCACCTTGTAATCTTTAAAACCGAAAGCTATAACTGCTTGACATTTTAGCAGTTGACATTTTATACCACCTGGCTTCAGTTCCGGCAGCGACGGCAGGAGTGAAGCCGGTGTGTTGTTTGTTTGGTAACGTGGCAACATGTGGGCCAGTGTTGCCAAGTATCGGGAGAGAAACAAGCGAACCGACTTCCAAAAACAAGCCAAAGTTTGTCCAAAAGTTAGGGTAAATAAGCAGCTTTGGCAACACTATACTAGGTGTCACTGACGGCCGGGATTTCTGACTAATAACATATAGTTGATGCACACTTTTTAAACATTTTTTGGCTTGCTTAAGTGACTTGAAAGTGACTTGAAAAGACTTGAATTTTCAAGTCAAGAGGGGCTCAAGTCAAGTCAAGTCTCAAGTCTTTAGCGTTCAAGTCAAGTCAAGTCTCAAGTCTTTGGCATTCAAGTCCCAAGCAAGTCCAAGTCTATTTTTGATTTGGTCAAGCAAGTCTAAAGTCATCAAAATCGGGACTTCAAGTCAAGTCGAGTCTCGAGTCTCGAGTCCAAGTCCCCACCTCTGATAGGTAGTGTTGCAGCTTGTCAATCCGAAGGTTCAGGGTTCGATTCCTGTTAATGGCAATAGGTTGAGATGTCAATTCCGCTTCATCTCTCTTCAATCTATTATGTTTCCAAGTCTCTCTCTCTCTCTTCAATCTATTCCGTTTCCATGTCTCTCTCTCTCTTCAATCTATTCCGTTTCCATCTCTCTCTCTCTCTCTCTCTCTCTCTCTCTCTCTCTCTCTCTCTCTTCAATCTATTCCGTTTCCATGTCTCTTTCTCTCTCTCTCTCTCTCTCTCTCTCTCTCTCTCTCTCTCATCTCTCTCTCTCTCTCTCTCTTCAATCTATTCCATTTCCATGTCTCTCTCTCTCTCTCTCTCTCTCTCCTCTCTCTCTCTCTCTTCAATCTATTCCGTTTCCATGTCTCTTTCTCTCTCTCTCTCTTCAATCTATTCCGTTTCCATGTCTCTCTCTCTCTTTCAATCTATTCCGTTTCCATGTCTCTCTCTCTCTCTCTCTCTCTCTCTTTCTCTTCAATCTATTCCGTTTCTCTCTCTCTCACTTTCTCTTCAATCTATTCCGTCTCTCTCTCTCTTCTCTCTTCAATCTATTCCGTCTCTCTCTCTCTCTCTCTTCAATCTATCCGTCTCTCTCTCTCTCTCTCTTCAATCTATTCCGTCTCTCTCTCTCTTCAATCTAATCCGTCTCTCTCTCTCTCTCTCTCTCTCTCTCTCTCTCTCTCTCTCTCTCTCTCTCTCTCTCTCTCTCCTCTCTCTCTCTCTCTCTCTATTCACTGGCCCCGTATTATCGCTGCTTGCAGCTATATTTTGTATTTATTCCTAGGCCCTGTGGCATACATCCCCTCTCTCTAGTATCATCAGACAATGTAAATCATGCCAGTGCATTTTGACGAAAGTCTCTGAAAGTTACTGTTCCCGTTTAAATCTTGTTGATATAAGCTTTCAATTATTCGCATCGCCTTCTTCTTCATAATAATTAAAAAAAGACTGGTTCTGTGGTGGCAGCCATCTTCTTGTAGAATAGTTTAAAGATGTGAAAAACACTCAGTAGAGCGGAGCTACTCCTTTCATGAACAACCTTGATGGCTCCAGACAATATCTGTACCGTAAGGTGCTACTTACATGTATCCCATTGAATCCAAGGATGTGTCATAAGACCAAGAAAACATCTTCAAGGGATCTTTGATCAAGAGCCAGAAGCTAAGGCAAAATAAATGCAAACATTTTTTCTAAATGGAGACTACAAAGCCCAATGCTATCAAAACGCCTATACTAAAGCCAAAGACATTGGGAATACAGGACCACCTGCAACAGAAACAAAAGGAATTGGGAGAACAACCAAAGTTATACTTTGTGACACAGTACAACACTAGAGCAAATAGAAGATAAGTTGGATAGCTCTATACCGAGAGACCATGAGGCTTTTTCAAGTGTGGTGAATGTAGTCACTGTGACGCCATGCACAGTAACAAACTAACAACTCCAAGGATGTTTGACTCAAGTAAAACGTATACCATAAAAGGATTAACTGCAAGTTGTGTAGTTTACAGCAGCACCTACAATGCCACCTACCAACCAGCATGTATGTTGACTTTTTCAGTTACTAAACATTTAAACCTTTAACCAGGGATCAGTAATTAAAGCTCCTTTCAACCTAAAGTATAATATGTTACCTGATTAGCTATTTAAATTGATCAGTGTGCAGTTTGCAGGTTTATAATGCTAATCCCATTACTTGTATAAAAAAAAATCTTTCACCCCTTGACCGTTGGTGTTAAAAAAGTAACACTTCCATAAACCTTCTGTTTTATAGATGTCCTTGGCCACTTGAAATGTCAGAAGTAATCATATTGATTACACTGCATTGCCCAACCATGATATGATAAGACCCATGATGATAGGAAGCGATATAGCAATATCTTTCCAAATAAATAACATTCGCTCATAAAGGGCACGTGAAACACTTGATGGTTGTGGAGTGTGAAGCAGTAGAAAGGAGTACAGGGGGGAACTCAAAGATGACAAGGAGCAACACACAAATTATGATAATATCTTTAAAGTACTTCAGGTTGGATGCAACATGGATGCACCGCCTTCAAACAACATGTCATTACAGGGTATCTTAGCATGGAACAACCTACCTACCTATAGCCATAAAAGAATGTCCTATCTTTTACATAATTTAAGCACCAGCTTAAAAAAAGGCTGCTAGACAATCAAACCAGCAAACACTCTTAAATTGTTTTGCACACATGATTTCACTATTTCAGTATTCTCCTTTATTTAAAGGGATATTTCACTTTCGATTTTGTCATTTATATCGTCTACTCAGGCTTTTGTGAGCCCCCCAGACAGTTTTCAAGTTGCTTGATTCAGTATTTAGATATTGATATTCATTTTATCAGACACGCCCCTTCCTATACAAACCCATTATAACTTCAAACTCAATTTTTAACATGTTAGATTCATCAAAAACAGCCGTCCTTGGTTCTGGTGACTCATTCTGCCCTTCTAATACGTGAGGGGGCCCGCGTTTTTTTCGATTTCTTTTTTCATTATTTTATTTAATGTCTTTATTATATATAAAAAAAATCATTTTCCAAAAATAATATAAAAAATAAATGAAAAAATCACACCCAGTGTGAAGTGGGCGGTGTGGTCATCACAGTGGTCATCACAGTGATTTTTTTTTTTAAGTGCATAGTCCCTATTTATAGGTTATTAATGTCATCATGTGTCTCGCTAGCCAATCACATTGCTGAATAGAGTCAGACAATCACAGTACAGCTAGGGGTGTACTAATGAGCCAATCACAGTACAGCAAATGTGTACTAATGAGGTGTCCCAACCCCACTTATAGGGGCGGCTGCACCGCCCAAAAGTAACGCGGTCTCCTCACATATTAGAAGGACAATATCAGTCACCAGAACCAAGGACGGGTGTTTCCGATTAATCTAACATGGTTAAAATGGAGTTTAAAGTTACAATGGGTTGTATAGGAAGGGGGCGTGTCTGATAAAATGAATATCAAATATCTAAATACTGACTCAAGCAACTTGAAAACTGTCCAGGGTGCTCCCAAAAGCCTGAGTAGACGATAAAATAAAAAAAATTGGTCTGTTATATTAAGTTATTAGCGTTGTACTTTTACTGTACTTATTTTGTATTCTGTCTTTACCTTGTATTTTGTCTTACATTCTGTGGTATCTTGTTGTATTGTTATATGTTAGGGACTATATGGATGATATATTTCCGATATATTTACACTGCATTCTTAACTGTACTGGACAATACTGTACAGTATTTATTAAAAATAGACAATAAGAACACAAGAGACAAAGGAACACAATATTCTTTCTGAGAGCTCAAGTTAGTTTTAGAGTTGATTTAAAACTTTTTATCCCAACTTTTGAAGCCTTGAACGGCTTGGCCCCAGAGTAGACTCCAGTGTATTTGACTCCCCATGTGCAGTCACAGGCCCTGAGGTCCTCAAATGCTGCTCTCCTGGTGGTTCCTAGAGCCACATTGAAAGACAAAGATGACAGAGTGTTTGCCATCAGCACCCCCGGACTTTAGAACACCCTCCCAGAGAAGATTAGAATGGCTAAATCTATCCTGAAATACAGTACACCAACACGAGCTAACAAGAAAGAAAAAAGTGATGAAAAGGCATTTGTTTAAACCAGACTATGCCATGCGTTTGCAAATGTCTCTATAAAATAAGAGACCACAACAAGGAGACAAATAATGACAACAATTAACACTATTGATTCCTTTTAGTTGTTTTTACCTTGTAAAGCACCTTGCTTTAACAAAGTCCCAATTTTTTTGTGCATGTACTGTATGTTTTGGTAAGAGTAAGAGAATCACAAAGATTTATTGTCACATTGTCCTTACAGGTGAACAACAACCCGCCATATAATCTTGCCTGCCTTTACTGGTGCTACTAAAATTAGCGTGGATGATAATCCATCATTGTTGCAGCTCAACCTTGTGGTGCAAAGTTGTTTTGCTGCTTTAAGTTAACTCTTTGTTGATCTTGTGGCTGTGTGCGACCTCAGCTCAGGAAAACTGCTTGTTAACTTTGAGAATTAGCCGCTGCTTGCCTCTAGCCACTAACTTATACACACTGTGCTACTGACTCTCTAAATTCTCTTCTTTCACTCGCTGCTGTTTATTCTATTTACTGCTTTATTTTCCCTTGCATTTCACTAATTTGCACACCTGAGTTTGGATATGCTGCTCCGCTTTGTTTAGACTGGGCCTTTGATCCCAGCACAACGACCGCACTGAAGGCCTGACTGAGTGACTAATTGTACTCTACTTTCGGATACCTTGATCATTCACTCCTCCCAGCAGCTGTTTTAATTGGCTATACACCTTTGTGCTGTATGTATAAGTGGCCCATTGCAGACATGGTTCTCACTCAGGAGTAGGACAGAATAATATTCTGTCCTACTCTGTCCTCTGTCCTCTCTCTCGTTCAGACACACATATTATGTGTGTCTGAACGAGAGAGAGGACAGTGGACCAGTGAGGATGCAATGAGTGATGGTGGTGAAGGATTTTAAATAGCCAGGGTCAACTATCCAAAGTAATGGGGAGTGTGGAAGAGAGGTGAATAATAGAGTGCAGGCAGGGTGGAATAGATGAAGGAAAGTGTCTGGAGGGGTTTGTGACAGAATGGTACCAGCAAGAGTGAGAGGGAAGTTGTATAAGACAGTAGTGAGACCAGCCATGCTGTACGGCTTGGAAACTGTGGCACTGACGAAAAGACAGGAGGCGGAGCTGGAGGTGTCATAATTGAGGATGCTACAATTCTCATTAGGGGTGACATGGATTGACAGGATCAGAAATCACTACATTAGAGGACCAGCCCAGGTTAGAAGGTTTGGGGATAAGACAAGAGAGGCGAGGTTGAGATGGTTTGGACATGTGCAGAGGAGGGATGAAGGGTACATTGGGAGAAGGGTGAAGATGGAGCTGCCAGGCAAGAGGAGAAGAGGAAGTCCAAAGAGTTATGGATTCAGTAAGAGAGGACATGCAGGTGGCTGGAGTGACCGAGGAATAAGCACAGAACAGAAACGGATGGAAACGTGATCCGCTGTGGTGACCCCGATGGGAGTTAGCCGAAAAAAGAAGAAGTTGATGCTCAATCTTGCGCAAAACCAGGCAGCTTCTTGCAATCTGATTTCTGTCTGAAACATTCTTTGGCTTAAAACTATAAATGTCACGAACAGTAACAGTATAAACAAATATAAACATTATTTTTGTCCACCCCTACTCCTTCAGCTCCTCTGTCTATCCACTCCTCTGACCCCATGTCTCGTTAGACAGGTTCTGCTACCAGGGTCTGGCTTATCATCACACTCTATAAGATTTGTTTTAAGGTTCAAAGTGCTGTTTATTGCAGTAAATAGATACCTTGTTGGGATACAGCTTGCATTTCACTCTTGTCTTTTCAATAAAGTGAAATAGTGGGAATATTTCTGCCCTGAAAATGTTAAACCTTCCACTGACATGTTATTGGTGTAGAATGAACTGTTTGCTGTGGTTTATAGAGGGTTAAACCTCGCACCACATTTTGGAATCGCATAAGCCTTACTTGAACAACAAGAACAAGAACTCTAATATAATAATATTACAACATTTCAAACAGTAACTCATTACACTTCTCCATTAATATTACATAATCGCTGCGTTTCGTAACTCGTTACCCCAGGGGACGGAGCGGGTAATTGTTAAGTATGTGGATAATTGCAGTGAGAGTATCAGCTTGCTCTCTGCCATCCTCTCTGAGTGATAAAAAGCCATTAGAAACTGGACACATTCGCTTTTCTTCACCACACGTGCACTTAATCCCATTATCTCTGCACTTGAAATACAACAAGCCAAAGTGTATTGTTTGACTAAAGGCAATCCCGAGAGTGGGCCTGTGTCTGTTCCTGCTCTTCAAATGTGAACCTGTTTTATTTACATGTTGACAGTTTTTTCACCTGCCATTTTCTGTTGCTTGTCTTTATTTTGGCAGCTGTATACAGTTGTTTTCTTACCAGTGAAACACAGAGCCCTTGTTAGAGGGGGTGGCCTGTCTTCTGGCTGTGGTTTCTCCTACCTGTCTTATTTATCACCTGCACTCTCTCTCTGACACGTTTAGGTTTGACACCACAATGGGTCCACTGGTGTTTGCTGACCAGTATCTGCAGATCTCTGCCAGGCTGCCGTCCCATAATATTTACGGACTAGGAGAGCATGTCCATAGAAACTATCGCCATGACACAAATTGGAGAACGTGGCCCATATTCACAAGAGATGCGTTCCCCAATGGGGTATGAAAAAGGACACACACCACCACACAAACACACAACTCTGAGAGTATGAGAAAAGTTACCCAAATGGACCCAGTTAAACTAATACTTAATATATGAATATATATATATATATATATATATATCTCAACAGGGAATTTAACTGTGTATATACACTGTATACAAAGACAAATAGAGGATTTTCTATACTGTATTACCGGCGAAGCACCTTCGCCTACTTCCAAATGTAAACTTTACAGAAACCGACCGACACAATCAGTTGGTGATTATCCGCTGACTTATGTGTTTTAAAAGGATCCCTGGCTAATTAGCCAAATATGCCGTAATAAATTAAATTGCCCTCTATAACTAAAATTAAAAAAAATTAAGACACCTTAAATATTATATTTATTTTATAAACAGTTCATCTTTCACTCAATAGAGGCAATGCCCGTCGCAAGTTGATGTCATTTGCCCATGTGTGGTCTAGAATTTATGGAATGCATGTGAAAATAAAAATCAACTTAATACTTAATAAGGTTAATATGAGCATCAAATCAATATTTTAAATGTTTCTTTTTGCACATGCATTCCATAAATTCCATAGAGCTAGACCACACAATGACATAATCAATTTGCGACGGGCATTGCCCCTCTTGAGTAAAAGATGAACTGTTTCTAAAATAAATAAAATGTTTGAGGTGTTTTACATTTTATATTTTAGTTATAGAAGGCAATTATAATGTATTAAGGCATATTTGGCTCATTAGCCAGGGATCCTTTTAAGAGACTGTGTGTGGCTGTTACTTGTTTGCGTGTGTCCGCTACATGTTTTTCTTGCTTCCCAACGGCGTCATAATTGGAACTCCTTTAATAGAATAGAAATACTTTATTTATCCATGATTAAGAAAGTTTAGCTGATTGGCAAAGTCGTCCCCTCAATTTTCTCTCTCTCTCTCTCTCTCTCTCTCTCTCTCTCTCTCTCTCTCTCTCTCTCTCTCTCTCTCTCTCTCTGTCCCATTCCTCCAGGGAACACACAACCTCTACGGACACTATCCCTTCTTCCTGTGTCTGGAAGACGAGAGCGGAAAGTCATTTGGAGTCTTTCTTATGAACAGCAATGCCATGGGTACGCGCACACACACACACACACACACACACACACACACACACACACACACACACACACACACACACACACACACACACACACACACACACACACACACACACACACACACACACACACACAGTATATTTTTAATACTTAGCAACTGAAATTCACATCAAGAAGTTCAACATTAAAGTAGATGTCTGATCTGTCCTTTGCTATAAGTCAAAGATGAAAGTCACTTAAAACAATGTACTGACATACACGTTTTTAGCAGAATTATTTTTAAGGAAGCAGAAAAATGCTTAATTCTAAGCAGCACATCCCTGGTCCTGTGTGCGTGTGCGTACGTGCGTGCGTGCGTGTGTCTGTCCCCTTTCAGAGGTGACACTGCAGCCAGCTCCTGCCGTGACCTACAGAACTATTGGAGGAGTTCTGGATTTCTACATTATTTTCGGAGACACACCAGAACAAGTGGTGCAAGAGTTCACCCTGGTGAGGCACAGCTATACCAATGGAATCAAGGCCAGGATGAAAAGTACACTCAGGAGTTTGCAGTGTTGGAAAACTGCTTTTCTGGCAACTATAATAGGCAACAGATGTCTAGAATTGTTCTTAAACTTATGACTCTTGACATTTATAAACATTTGGACTCCAATTTCACTCCACACTCTTGAGGGGTAAGCAGGTTGTCCTGTTGGTTAGAAATATCATTATGTATTGTATCTATTCTGGAGCATACCTGTACATTCAGCGATAATAAATATATACAAGCTGCGTTGTGAGCTTGTAGACCAGCTATTCATTATCGGTGGAGAGAGTTGGTGTGGAGGGGGAAAAGGAGCATACGTAGTGTAGAGCCCTGAGGGACCCCGGTCAATTAAGTATAGGGTTTAAGTGTTTAATGTACTTGTTGTCAACAGGTTCTTGAACAATACACTGGCCCTCTGCCTGTTCACTCGTACTGCAACTATTCCACAATCTCTGAATGCTATATAGAGTCTGGAACTACACCTCACGGAAGCTGTCATCTTTTTAAATATCTTTACACTTTATTTCATAATTTCTAATAAGCAGCGAGCTATATATGCTTAAATTATTTTGATTTATATTAGGACAAATTAGGACTGTAAAAACTGAACGGAAGGGGGAGGTGGCGTCACATCCGCTTCCCCCCTTAATCATTTTCAGAGCTTCCCCATGCTCCAGAGTCCAGACTGTATGACCTGAAGCATTTGAAAATGTATATATATTTAATTTATTTATTCCATAAAAAATGTTCATCACAATTGGGTTTGTGGGGAGGAGGGGCTTAGGGGGGGCTAAGCCTTCACCAGCCTGGAGCCGTCACTGGTGTCAGCTATGTGTCTACCTAAAATGTAATGTCTGTAACATTTGAGTCAGTGCAGGTGACAGTTTTTATGTGATGCATTGGCTTCTTACTGTATGTTCATTATGAGTTTGCTCTCCAAAGCCCTTTATCTTAACTGTGTGTGTGTGTGTGTGTGTGTGTGTGTGTGTGTGTGTGTGTGTGTGTGTGTGTGTGTGTGTGTGTGTGTGTGTGTGTGTGTGTGTGTGTGTGTGTGCGTGCGTGCACGCGTTTCCAGTTGATTGGCAGGCCTGTGATTCCTCCCTACTGGTCCCTGGGTTTCCAGATTTCTCGCTGGAACTACGGGAGTCTGGCGGAGGTGAAGAAAACAGTGGAGAGGAACCGCGCTGTAGGCCTACCATATGTAAGATTCCATCTGACTGCCTACTATTCTCCTGTCCATTTTTCTCTCTCTTTGTCAGTGGTTTGTCAACTTTTTATGCCTAAGTAAGTCACACCAATGGGCAGTCAAAATCAATCAAGCAATTTTTGCCAATATTTAAATTTAGTTTAAACATTTTGTAAAACCTATAATGACATCCCAAAAGGGACGCAGCATTGAAAGTGGTTCAACTATACATTTTAGAGTGTATAATTTGCCTCTGTATTGGGAAATGTGTGTGTGCAATTAAATAACTGACATTGACTTGTTTTGCATACAGTAGTTGTACAATACTAGCGCGACCCGCACCACTAGTATTGTTCAACTACTGTTGTGAAGTCTAGTAGGCTAGACGTTCATTGCAACAGCGGTGCGCGGAGGCGAAAACGAAAGTGAAACGTAACGTTGTCTTGACGGAGAGAGCATGGTCGAGAGAGCATGGTCGAGTGACCATCAATTTGTATTGAGAAAGAGAACGGAGAGAGCATGGGCGAGTGACCATCAGTTTGTATTGAGAGAGAGAGCATGAGGACCCGTATGAACCACGCAGACCCACAAACACACAGCCGCGCATGCGCGCCACTCTCTATTGTATATTAGGAAATGCTGCAATAATAATGTGTGGTTGTCACAAAATCCCATGGTACACCCGGACTTGTCTCACGGCATATCTGTGTGCCTTGGCACACCATTTGGGAACCACTGCTTTATGTTGCTCTACTGTCTGTCTGTCTGTCTGTCTGTCTGTCTGTCTGTCTGTCTGTCTGTCTGTCTGTCTGTCTGTCTGTCTGTCTGTCTGTCTGTCTGTCTGTCTGTCTGGAGAGAAACCAGCTACTCTAGACTGGGACCATCCTTAGGTCCTTGATATACAGCTACAGTAGTAATTGTAGGCTTCAGAGGGGTGCAGTTTTGCTGAAAAAATATCTCAAAATGTATGCTTATTATGATGCTATTCTTTGTTAATGTCCACTCTGTTAATCACATTGATTTTGTTCAAGTTGGCAATTCCTCTTCACAGTGCATGCCAAATTAACTTCCTCGGTTAGCCCAAAATATACCCCATTGATCCTGGCCTTTTAAAAAGCTGGTGAATAGGAAGAGAAATGGGACAATTAGCCTGCTGCACAAAAACAGGAAAATGGAGTGGGGACTACCTTTTGTTCCATTTGACTCCCTCTGTCTAGCTGTAGTGAATGGCTTTAGATGGACATGAGACTGTATATTGACTCCTGAAAGGTATATCATTATCTGTTGTTAAAGTTGACACAGGCTATCACGGTTACGTAACAACCACACTAATTAAAGTTTAATCACTGCACATAAAAAAGCTGCAGACATGGCTCGATAGAGATAACCTAATTTATATTATGCTATTGAGTCAAGGTACAGGCAAGTACATAGGAAAATGGTTTTACTCCGTGGCATCACAGTCTCTTGTTGGTATGAAAGTCAAATCAGGAGAGGAGATATTCTTGTCACGTACTGTTAAGTCCACACCACAGTGTTTACTAGGACAATAAAGACTGACTTACATGTTAATGTTTCAATGTCGAGGCTTTTTCCCCCATCTCCATATACTGTATCTGTCCATCATTCAGCCACACACCCATGTATGCACATGAAGCACGCACAAATATACATAGGAACACAGACGGACACACATACTTATACACATAGCCTAAACATACTGTAGACACACACACGCTCTCACACACACACACACACACACACACACACACACCCCCACACACACACACACACACACACACACACACACACACACACACACACACACACACACACACACACACACACACACACACACACACACACACACGCGTGTCTTTGGACATTCACAGGCATGCACACAGAGAGCAGAAAATAGTCTTTGGGTCTTACTGTAAGCACTGTTATCAGCCGATACACAGACTGTTAGTGAGAGGCCACAGGGCATAATCCAGCGACAGTATCACAAGCCTGGGATCATTACCCATCAACACCTCTCTGGGAACCAGAGACATGTGATATGGCTTTCACCTTTTCCTTTTTTCCTCCTCTTTTCTTTTTCCATTGATCTCTCCCGGAAAGAAGGGAATTCCAGCAGTACAGGGGTAGAATTCAAGCCCTGTGTGTGTGTGTGTGTGTGTGTGTGTGTGTGTGTGTGTGTGTGTGTGTGTGTGTGTGTGTGTGTGTGTGTGTGTGTGTGTGTGTGTGTGTGTGTGTGTGTGTGTGTGTGTGTGTGTCACCTCAAATTGATGTGTGAGTGTTTCTGTGTGTATGTGTTTGTGCGTGCATTCTTTCTTTCTGGGGAATGTCTCCCTTTTTAGTGCAGTCTCCCTTTTTAGTATTTCCTCATCGCGGTTACCTCAATCCCAATAGGAAATGTTGGACAAACCTTTCACTGCTTCTACAGTGACATTATGTACTGGGATGGATTTCTGGACTTCCAGAATAACAGCTAGGTGGAAAATTGAAGGCCGTCGATACTCAACCTTGCCCACTGCTTGTTAAATATGAACATCTCTTCCTCTACTGGTGTGGTTCAGAGGCAGGAGGCTTAACTATTATATTGTCAACATGAGACGTGATATGAAGCAGGGGGCTCGATAGACTGTCGGACGGATAGGGGTGGCCTTTAGCTTGACGGGATAATCCAGCTTTCCGTCAAATGATGGAGAGTGTACTATAGGCCCCTCAGTTCAATCTTCTGGACCGGTAGTTATCAAGCGTCTCCAAATATTAGTGATGATCGAAGATCAATCAACTGAGATCCCTTTGTTAGCTCGTTTATCCTGGCCTGAATTGTCCTCTGGAAACCATTTCCCCTCGGAGATAAATATCACCTCAGGTGGACTTTTTCCTTAGCCTGGCACTGGCAGACTGATCACGTGGGATCACTCACATGTTCCTCCACGATATTGTGGAGGAACGTGTGAGTAATCCCACGTTATCGGTCTTGCAATGCCAGGCTACTTTTTCATGCCTTAGAGCAGTGGTTGTCAACCAGTGGTCCTGGGGGGAGGGGTACCAGGGGGTCCCCAGCAAAATTAGTTAACATATCACAATCATTTTAACCACTTAGCTTTGGCCATTCAAAAATAGCAGATCTACAAGCTCATAGTGCGGCACCGAGTGCCACTCTATGAGCTTGTAGATCTGCTATTTTTTTTAAATCTTGAAAATGTGTGCATATCTTTGAATATATATATATTTTTAAAGAGAACATTTTTAACTAAAATCTTTGCTTCTGGGGGTCCCTGGCACAACATTTTCAGATGGGGGTCCGCGGCCAAACGTATATCAATTTAGGGGTCCTTGGCATGAAAAAGGTTGAAAACCACTGCCTTAGAGCAGTGGTTCTCAAAGTGGTGTCCAGGGACACCCAGGGGTCCTTGAAGGGGTTCCAGGTGGTCCCCAGCAAAATGAGGAAACCACTTCACCACTTTAATGAAAAAAGCAGATCTACAAGCTCACGTGTTGTGATATGACGCGTTGTGAACTTGTAGATCTGCTATTTTTTAAACCGTTTTGAAAATAATTCCTGGGAAAGAGGGGGCTTGCGACTCACTTTCAAAGTTTTAGTCACACTCACAGCAGTAATACATACGTTTTGACCTTGTAGTATTTTTGAAGGTCACTTGTGTCCCCTCTTGTTTTGCCTTGATGTTTTTCATGATTCCGTTTTTGCAGTTGGCTCAGCACCAAAAAAAACGAGGATGTGCGTTATTTATTCTTTGAAATTTTGAATAATTTAAACATTTTATGATGGTATGATGGTCCCTGGCACAACATCTTTTCAGATGGGGGTCCGGGTATGGGCTCAATTTAGTGCCAATATTATGTTGTACTTGTAAAAAGATTTTGTATTTGTAAACAAATTTTGTATTTGTAAAAATAATTTGTACTCGTAAAAAAAATATTTGTATTCGTAAAAAAAAGATTTGTATTCGTAAAAAAAAGATTTGTATTCGTAAAAAAAAGTTTTGTATTTGTAAGCAAAAGATTTTTATTCGTAAAATGTGTCCATAAAAAAAATATTTTAAACTTTTTTGCTATATATATTTTTTTGTGTGTTTGCAACATGTGTTAAACATGTTGTAATTGTAGAATTATATTTACAATGAACATTGTGACCAGAAAAAAACAACAGTTTGCTCGCTCGAAGATCTGTTCTACGGATTGCAAAACTTTATTTTTGGCACTCTGCACTTCCGGGTATGAGCCAATCACGTGAGGCCTTTTCCACTACCCAATCATAAATAGGCGGGTGCAGTTATGAAAAATAAGCACCTTACCCAAAACAAATTGCAACAAAACGTTTTTCAACAGTTTTTTGTAGTATTAGGTGTCCTTAATAACATACTAAAAGTTTACCAAAGTTTGATCACTGGAAAGGTGTTATTTTCAAGATGGCGTCCAAAATGGCCAAAAAAATCTTTAAAATAACCCCTTCATTATTTATCCTAGACAAGTACTTTTTGTGTCTAACCCTATGTTTTGGGGGCATAGAAATCCACAGGACTTGTCCAAATTGCAGAGATACATTTAGATAATTGTGAAATCCAATATTTAGTTTTTGACTCTATTAAAACCCTCTGAAATGTTCACCCGTTTCAACTAGTTATATTTGTTTTACTGGAACAAGGCTTCAAGATATCCTCAAAACACAACAAAACAATAGTCACAATTTTCAGTCATTCAGAAGGTGGCAGAGAAAGAGAATATTGTCAGTTGATATAGTATTGCTTGCAATATTGAAACATTTTGGGTAGCTCTGCGGATCAAATGTGAATCAAAAGTGTGTTTAGAAGAAAATTCAAAATGGCGGAAAATCTATCCTGACGCTATCCTGACACAAATTTTTATTTTACGACCTACGGTTCAAAAGTTATAGGCCAAAACGTAAAGGGGGCTTTTATAGCGCCACCATGAGGCAGACTGGTGTACTTTTGTTTTTGGATAATTTCGGACTAAATTATGAACCTCCCCTCCAAGCCTTGTAACTCTAGCCCTTACAGTTTCTGAGAAAAAAATACTTGAAATCGAGTTTTTTTTATTTTCCCATTAAAGTGGATGGGGAAATTTAATGCACTAATAAATTAATATCAATTAAACTATGTAACCAATCTCTTAGCAAAATACACACGCACGATTCCCGGTGAAGCCGGTCATTTTGACATATGGCATGTGGGATAATGAGTGTCCTAGTCTCACACTCAATCAAACTCTGCAGCCGCACTGAGGCCCCCTGACATTACCTGTTTGCTTTCTAAACTCGATCTAGCCTTTGATTACCTTTCAATAAAACCATATTTGATAGACATAGGTATCACCTACATGTTACTGATTATAGGGAATGTTATATTATTGTAATCCGTTGTTTATTTCCTGAGCAATGGAATTATGTTGCAGCTAAAACTCTTGGGGTTGCAACATGGCAACCCCGTTTGCCATGTTGCCATGGAGACCTATGGATCTTTATGATTGGGTAGTGGAAAAGGCCTCACGTGATTGGCTCATACCCGGAAGTGCAGAGTGCCAAAAATAAAGTTTTGCAATCCGTACAACAGATCTTCGAGCGAGCAAACTGTTGTTTTTTTCTGGTCACATTGTAAATATAATTCTACAATTACAACATGTTTAACACATGTTACAAACACACAAAAAAATATATATAGCAAAAAAGTTTAAAATATTTTTTTTATGGACACATTTTTATCTTACGAATAAAAATCTTTTGCTTACGAATACAAATCTTTTATTTACGAATACAAATGTTTTTTTTACGAGTACAAATTATTTTTACGAATACAAATATTTTTTTTACAAATACTAAATTTGTTTACAAATACAAAGTCTTTTTACAAGTACAACATAATATTGGCACTAAATTGAGCCCATATCCGGGGCCAAATTCATATCAATTTGGAAAATGCTTGAGAACCGCTGCGGTAGAGGACAACTGATCATGATTCATGCAGGGCTGTCACGATCATGAAACTTTACTTGACGATTCATTGTCACTCAAATAATTGTGATTAAGGATTTAATTGTGTTTTTGGCATTGAATATCGGTACATTCTGTCTTTTTAGGCTTCGTAAACAAAAGGTGCTCAGGGCAGATATGACAAACAAAGAAGTGACTGACATATTGAATAACTAAACTTTCAACAACGAAACATTTGTGGAAATAACTGATCTACAAGCTCACAACATGCGGCAATGCATTGTGAGCTTGCCGCTATTTTTTGAAAATGTTTGAACAACATTATGACAATCATGCCGATTATACAAAGTAATTGCGATTAACTCAAATAATTGCCATCAGATGACTATGTTATAACTGTGACAGGCCTATGTGCAGGTACAAAGCCTCTCAGAATACGACTGCATTGCAGAGGTCAGGTGAAATTCAAATCAAGAAATGTGGTGAGCCCTGACATAGTAATCTCAGAATGACCGTGTCGGACAGCTCCAACGCCATAATACGCAACACCGACAGAAACAATAGCGAACACGGTTTGAAATAATGTGTTCTGACGATCCGCCCACAGACAAAACGCCTCTGACCCCCTTTCAATATTTTACTCTGATAATCGCCAATATGTCTTCCCTGTCTGAAACGCATTAGGATGCAGCTGGTTCCACTCCTTCCGTACTCAGGGACATATTTGATATCCATCAGATAGACCACAGAGGGCATTATCACATTCTCCCTAATATGTCTGGAGCTGATTACCATTAGGGGGAAAGATCTGGCAGGGCTTGCCAACCATCTGCTCCGATATGGAGAAGAATTTGGCAGCCAACAGACAGGCAGAGAGAGAGAGAACGAGCATGAAGACACACCCAAACCCGAAAGGTTTTTTTTAAATACTTTATGTGATAACATTTACAGGGTCCTCACAAACTTCTGAAACACATTAGCCAAGATGCTAGCACTTACATCAAGGTCCCCCGGCTGAATGGACACATGCCAGCTGACAGAGAAGCTATAGCTGCTAAAGCATCTTCATGTGATGCATAGCCACGCGCAACCAAGTAACTCACTATATCAAGCCCTTAACAGTCTTAACAGGGTCTTTTTCCAACTTGAGGCCGGGCCCGATAGCTCCGGTAGCTTAGCGTCTAGCTCCCGCTTAGAAGCGATTTACCATCACAGGTCGAAATCAACGCATTCAGCAGACCGTTGGCATTGACTTTTAGCTGGCCACGGTGTGCTCGTGGGAGAACGGTTTGGGAGTGCCTGTGTTGTAGCATGGGCGGCGACGTCGAAGCGCTCGCTCTGTCTCATGCCCGCCGGAAAAATAACGTGACTTTCGCGAACGTACTGATTTTCCATACGAGCTGCAGCACTAGACTGCAACATCTATAGTTTGCGTCGCACCGCCGATCCGACTGATATGCCCATATATGGAGATCTCTGTCTGTGTCAGCCCTTGTCCCTTTTATGCCCATAATGGAGATCCCTGATGTCATCAGTGTATGCCTATATATGGAGATCTCTGTATCTGTCAGTCCGTGTCCCTTTTATGCCCATATATGAAGATCTCTGTATCTATCAGTCCCTGTACCTTTTGTGGCCATATATGGAGCTGACTGATGCCATGATGACACATTTAGGTTAGACAACACACTCCAAATTTGGGCGTAGCTGCATTGGGAATTCCTTCTTTGGTTATGGCTGAGTCATGGTGACCACTGATTGTGGACCACTGATTGTGAAACAGTGATCTACAGTTGCCAGACATACTGGGGGGATGCATTAATTAAAGTGTTGCAAATGCAAATATTTGAGTGGATGAGTCCAAGTTACATACAGGTATGAGTGGGCACTAGTGATGCGCGGGTCGGTTTTTTCACGCCCCGCCCCGCCACGGAACCCAACCCACCTCAACCCACCCCGCGAACCCATATATAAATCTATGGCTCAACCCGCCCCGCAACCCACGGGCCGGGTTGAGCCCTGCGGGTCGTACCTATAATTCTGTAAAATCATGGTTAGAAAATAATCCCCAAGTGTATTCAAACTGTTTTATTGTTATTATTCTTATTCTTATTACGAATAAAGACAAAACAAGAGCATGTGATTTATTTATTTTTTTGCGCGTGAGAGCGGCTGACCCGCTCACCCACAGCCCGCATAATTGCCTCTGAAATTCTGACTCGACCCACCCGCGGGTCCCGCGGGTTACGGGTCAACCCGCGCATCACTAGTGGGCACATTAAACACGTAACAAGTTTCACTTGTTTGAATACATAGTTGCCTATTCGAATGCAGATATCACTTTAATACATGGGAGCTGTGCCATGTTAGAATTTCCAATTAGGTTTGGGATTTTTGATGAGATACAGTAGACATAGGTAAGAAGTACAGTAGTGCATTTTGAATAAAGACATCAATAGACTTATGTAACACAATGCGTGGCAGCGGTTAGCTGTCGCCATTGTGGAAGTATTACTCTAAATTGAGTGATGTTAATAAAAATGTTGTAGGCCTACAGTAGGTGAGCCAGTTTGTTTTTGAAATTGTGACATTGCAGAATTGCCAATTCTTTCCATGCCAAGAACTCCAAATAACCTGGCCCCCCTACTGTGAAATTGGCTTAAACAATAATGTTGATAAAAAAAAGGCAAAATAGGGATGCACATTGATCACGTTTATATAACCACATGCTGAATACGTGTTCAACTGAAATATAGTTTGTGGTTTGCACTTTGTCATATCTTCCATTTTCTACAATATACAGAAACCATGTAATTCACAACACCTTTTTCTAATGTCCTCTTGTGTTTCACCTCCAGGATATTCAGTACACTGACATAGACTACATGGAGGACAAAAAGGACTTCACTTATGACAACGTCAAGTTCAGAGAGCTGCCTCAGTTTGCCGACTACCTGCATGAGAAGGGCCAGAGATACATCCTTATCCTGGTAAGATGCACCTGAATCCTGAAGATTCATTATAGATTGTGCGACACTAGACCACTCGGAAACGATGCAAGTCATAAACGATAACCCTAATCCTCAGTTGACCATGCTAGTGAATGATACGACTGATAAACTCGAACAGGGCTCTGCTTGGAGCAGAGGTCTTCACCAGACTGGGTGGCCTACTTGTGTCAGTCGTGGGTTCTAGCCTGCAGAAACACATAGTCGTCTTCTCCCGGCCCGTCGACCTGGCAAAGACAAAAAGCACAACTAGCCATGGAAATGATCAGCATCCTCCTGCCTTGGCCATTTAAAGTGTAGGTCTACCAGCCAACTCACAAGTGTGAATGGCCTGTATGTTCTTCAATAACTTCATTTATTGTCACCCCCAGGATCCAGCAATCGCCACCAGTAGGAGGGTAGGGAATGCATCATATGACTCCTATGATCGTGGAACAGAGAAGAATGCCTGGGTCACTGAGTCAGATGGGAAAACACCTCTACTGGGAGAGGTTAGCATTTTGTGTGTGTGTGTGTGTGTGTGTGTGTGTGTGTGTGTGTGTGTGTGTGTGTGTGTGTGTGTGTGTGTGTGTGTGTGTGTGTGTGTGTGTGTGTGTGTGTGTGTGTGTGTGTGTTTGTTTTTGAGTGAACACTTCATAAATGAATTCAAAAAGAAAAACGCTCAACAGATACCAAAGGCTTGTTTCCATTGTGGTCCTTTTGGGGAAGGGATGCATCCCTTCCCCAATGTTTGTGAATAGATCTCCAAAGCAAGTTATAAATACGAATGAGAAATATGCTTGCAGTGTGTGTATGTCTTATATCTCCATGCATCCTCATTTTGGATGAACCCATCCGCATCCTGATATATCTGATCCTTCATATATCAGAGAGTATGTGTTTAGAGAGCCCCCCCGCCCCCCTGAGGGGCTTCTAAGCCTGCCATTCACATGCTTTTTTAAGTAGCTTTTGATTACCCATATGATGAATCCCCTCCCCCCACCACGGCCGCACACACACACACACACACACACACACACACACACACACACACACTAATACTGTAGCTCTTTTCATGCTGTTTAATGGAGGTCAAACATAGACATTGATTCCACATTACTGTTTAATCTTAAAATGTTCTGCATCACAGAATGTGTGTGTGTGTGTGTGTGTGTGTGTGTGTGTGTGTGTGTGTGTGTGTGTGTGTGTGTGTGTGTGTGTGTGTGTGTGTGTGTGTGTGTGTGTGTGTGTGTGTGTGTGTGTGTGTGTGTGTGTGTGGCGGGAGTTTTCCAACTGTGCATTAAAGTGCATACATTTCTCTTCTGTCTATTCTCAGTTGTTTGTGCTTTACGTGGGGATGCTTTATATTATTTGTGTGTGTGTGTGCACGCACAAGCACATCCATACACATGTGCATGTGATAAGAAAGACAGAACTTAAAACATTTGTAGGATTTTTTCCCCATAATTTAGCTGCTGTATTCTGCTGCTAAATTCAGAGGAGATGTTTGAATAATGACCTGTGGGGTGCAGTAGGTGTGTCATTGACAGCTGGATCTCAGAGACGGTGGCTAATTGCTAGCAAAGATTAGAATAAAAGCTTTGGCCAGTCACCTGACACAGTAAAATCCTCAGTGTTCATTTATTCATTCGTATTGTAACTCTGATACTACACAAATGAAACCAAATGGACCTGTAACTCAGAGTTAAATGAACACTTTCAATGTGTATGTTTCCATGCAATAGTGAGTAAAACATAGTGTTTGGATGTCACAGATGTAGTACCGTTAGTTTGAGCAAGACCCGGTAAGAACGTGTTGTGATTGGCCAGTAGTCACTGTGAGGCGCGTTCAAGATTGATGTTGATCCGTCCAGGCAGAAGACATGATTCTACTAGTTTTCATCATAGTGAGCTACAATAGATTAAAGTTGAGATAGTTGTCGTCTTGTGCTGCAGCAACATGAAAATGTATACATTAAAGGATCTACACCATGAATTTCAAAAATAATAATAATATTTAATATCATATTGTTTATGTCCCTCAAACGTTTTTCACAAGGTTTGAGCCTAAATCAAGCCTCGGATATACTCATTACAACTAACTTCTCTCTGGCTTATAAAGCACTTTCACCTGCAATACCACATTGTCCTGTTTGGCACGGGCGCTATTGAGCCAGTTTGTATGCATGTTATCTCCTGGTTCTGTGGGTTCAGGGTGCAAATCAGTTTGGCCTGTTTTGAGACCAATTTACAGAAAACTTGATTTGCTGTGAAAGCCTGAGTGTTCAAACTGGGGTATTTTTGGGGATAGAAGAGAGGTAGGGGAGACCAAAAACACACAAAAAAGAAGAAAAAGTTCAAATTCATGGTGTAGTCCCTTTAATATTGAAGCAAAAATAAATAAACAAATAAACAAGTAAATAAATAAATACAAGTAACTCAAAAGTCACACACAAGTAACTACAGTAGTAACATAACTAGTTACTTCTATAATGCAGTACCTAGTAGTAAGTAAATAAGTTACTTTTTGAAAGCAGTAACTAATTTAGAAGTAGCTATAAACTGATTTTTTTAGTATCTTGCCCAACACTGGAGAGGAGAGTAGTGTTAGCTAACGCGTGAGCTGCAGCTTCTGTACCGGTTGGCAGTGGGTTAAAGGTTGGGGAGGAGCGAGAAAGGAAGGACCCACCTGATAAGACAGATGGGGACAACTGGGGACGATCAATACTCTCTGACCTTGGGTTTCTGTCCACCTGCCATAAAGCCTGTCTACAAATCTGTGTGTGTGTGTGCTTGTATGCAGGAGCATATTTTTTTCATGATGGCAAATCTTTCATGTTTGTGCATTTGTAGATGGGTGTGTGCGTGCGTGCGTGTGTGCGTGCGTGTGTGCGTGTGTGTGTGTGCATGCGTGCGTGTGCGTGCCTGCGTGTCCATGTGAGCATAATTCAAGCCTCGACTATAATGTGGGCTATAAAATTCCTTGTGGTGAATGTACAAGCTGTCTTTTACAGACTGGATTGTGAGATTTTGATATCTACAATGGTGTTGGACAAGGTCACACATGCACGCACACACACACACACACACACACACACACACACACACACACACACACACACACACACACACACACACACACACACACACACACACACACACACACACACACACACACACATATACATATACATATACACACACACACACACACACACACACACACACACACACACACACACACACACACACACGCGCACAGTGATCTCTGCCTTTCTCAGTGGATTAATCATCGCTCTCAATGTATGTCATTAAGGACAACTTCTAACACACAGTCGCGTCTGGAGAGTTCTATTGCATTATTGATTTCTCTCTTTTGGCCCTGTCTCTCCACTGCCTTTCTTTCTTCCTGCGTCTCGTCCTCCACAATCACGCCCCCTCCCTCACTTCATCTCCATTCTCATCTCCTTGCGAGTGTTTGAGCTGTTCCTCTGACATTGCTATTGCGTTTTTTTCGGCAGTTCCCACTAGCCCCATGGCATGTAATCACACCGTGGTTGCATTCCACAAAGATGGCTCAAGATATCTTGAACTTAAACTTGAAGGCTGACTTGGTTGAGCCAGATGCAGGCAGCATCTCCAGGATTCTCGGTTCCACACAGCAGCTGATTATAATTTAGGGATCAGGATCGATCAAGCTGGGATAGTTTAAACCCAAACCTTGCATGTTGGCGGTGAACTTTTTAAGGCCATCTTCAAATGAACACAGAAAAAAACACAAGCACACTTCTCAGTCCCAACTTGAGTTGGACAGTAATGACCGAACATATTGTGATGCCTCTGTGCCTCAATATGGTGGACTGTGAAACTGTCCACCATACTGTGAAAAGTCCTGTTAGGAGGGCACACTTATTTTGTCCACATCCTTATTGCATGAAATATCAAATGTAAATAATCTGATGTAAACAAAGGAAATAACGGTGCTAGGAGATGACATCACAGGGGGAAAAAGTACACATCTGCCAAACACTTTAACGTGGCAAACAAAAACGCTGTTTACCATGACCACACAACAATGCAAATATGGTCATCTTCTTCACCCTGGCCGCAGTTTTCCACAAACATTGTTGTTTTTCAGGGGACCGAAATGTGTTTGTGTGTGGATGAAAGGCTCAAATGCATAGGAAAAGCTATATAAACAAAGGGGGAAAAATGTGTGGACACTCAGGGCGTCAGACATGTTTTTCTTTTTTTCCCTGGAAATTTCCATAAATTGTGACTAAACAGATCCTCATCATCTAATCCTGCTTGCTGGAATACACCCCATGTCATTGTGTTTACTTGCACATTCACAGTATTCTGCAAAATACTGAAGTTCATATTCTGATCTTGATCCAGAGTGAAAGTGTAATATTATGGATATTACCACAGAAACAGGGTTTAGGCAGATAGCAAAATAGTGAATGCGACAAATGCAGGCAAGCTGATGTCTGTATGAATCAGCTCTGTTTAGGGGTCTAAAAGTTAGAATTGGGGCTATAGTATGGTAAATGGGACAGGGCTCCTGCATGCACCAAAAATAATATTTGAGTATCCCAAATAATACCAAATGATCAGAATGTAAAAGTGCACGTATACTGTATGCATTAACAGACGTCATTGCCCTCTCTCCCCTCCTTCTACTCTGGCTCTGCCTCTCTCTGTGTCACGTTGTCTTTTCCTGTCATGTCCTATCGGTTCATCTGGGTCTGTCTCTATTGCTCTGTCTGTCTCTCTGTCTGTCTGTCTATCTGTCTCTCTCTCTCTCTCTCCCCCCCCCCCCCCTCCCTCCCTCCCCCAGGTCTGGCCTGGGGAGACAGTGTTTCCAGACTACACCAATCCTAACTGTATAGATTGGTGGGCTGATGAGTATGACAGATTCTACAACGAGGTCAAGCACGATGCCCTCTGGATCGTAAGTCACCTCTAAATGGCATCACTGTACCGTGACTCTGGGTTTATAGCACACATTGTGGGCCGGAATGCCCTGATGGAGGATAGCTGATCAAGTGCAGTGTGTAGCAACTGGTTCTCAAACATTTTCATGTCAAGGATCCCTAAATAATATGTAATATATTATATTAAGTTAGAAGATTGTTCACGTCTAAAAGCTCACAACGCATTGCGATCTTGTAGGTCTGTTATTTTCAAATAGATTAAGTATACTGTAGTGGTTAAGTAGATTTTGATGCTATATTAACTCATTTTGCGGGGGACCCCTGGGGGTCCCCGCGGACCCCACTTTGAGAACCACTGTGTATAGCGGTTCATTCTTAAAGGGATAGTTCACCCAAAAAAAATCGATTAGTCACCCCATGGAGACTTGAATTCATGGATATTTGTTAGTTTTTGTCGCATTCCTATGGCAATAATTTGATGACCAGCGGACCGGTAGGCAGCGGTTCGGAGACACAAAGGTGACTCTTTGTGTCTCCTACCGGAACCGCTGCCGGTCATCAAATTATTGGCTTAGGAATGCGACAAAAACAAAAGAAATCCTTGAATTCAAGTCTCCATGGGGTGACTAATCGATGGAAAAGAAAGTCATTTTGGGGGTGAACTATCCCTTTAATGCACAGCAAAAATCTCTGTATGCCATTGCATTATCTCCTGGGCTGGTATGTGAGCTCTTATAACATGCAACGTGCTGTGATAAAGGCCTGTAAGCTGGCAGTCTATGCTCTTTCTTCATAATGGTTCATTATTATGTAAAACTCCTCATTATGCTGAAGATGATTTATTAGCGCAAAGAAAAGAGACCGTTTGGCTCACTACCCATCACTGAAACATGCGGAAGTTACCTCTTGGTCTGTAGGTCATTAACATATTGCTTGGAGAGCACTTACTTTTGTAGTAGAAGACACAATAGGGAGAAATGTGTCCCCGTTTTCAAAATATACACACACACACACACACACACACACACACACACACACACACACACACACACACACACACACACACACACACACACACACTGTATGCAGCTGTGATGACGACCAGTTATCGTCGGTTTTGAAACCACTTAAGCTCAATTATAATAGACTTTAATAAACATTAGTAAAAATAGTCATCTAAGAGTTGCTATATTTTGGCAAATTTGGAATTTGTTTGGAAAATGTTTGATTTTTTTTTACCACATTTTCATTCTTTGCCTACTGTATAATAACTCAGGGACACCACGGTGAAAGTGGTTAAACTCTTACAATGCCACGTCTTGTTTGCAGGACATGAACGAGGTGGCTAACTTCAAGAAAGGATCAACGAAGGGCTGCGATGATAACAGCCTCAACTACCCTCCCTACACACCCAGTAAGACCTGCCACGTCTTCGATTTAGAACTGCAATAACAACTTATGCTTCTCCTTTAAGTCTTCTTCCGCAATAACCGCAATAAATCTTAAAAAGCTTAATTTATTTTCTTTTTTCTCTTCAAAATAGAGGGTTGGGATTAGGGCCAAGAGTTATGTCGTAGCAAGATTAAAATAGGACCCATGACTAAGAGGAATACAGCTTGTGGTGTTTTAACTGCACGGGATGCTTCTTTCTGTTACCGTCTTGCTGCAGCACTTTTAAATACCCGCAGTGCAAAGGGGGAAAAAAAGAATCCTGTCGGCATCTATGCTGCCATGGAGAAGCGAGGTAGATTTTGACAGATTAGCTACAGTAGCCAAGAAAATCCGTTCAGGACCCGAGGAAACCTCATTTGAAGTAGTGAGTCCCCGGTGTAAAATTGTGATAATGACTGTTCGCCATGTCTTTTATTCTGTGTGTCAGACAGGATGATCATAACTGCAGAAGGCATGCTCCCCTGACTCCATTTTTATTACTCTCTTTCTTGCCTCATCTTCTGCCTTCACTTGTCACCCTCTGTCTTATTTCACCTGCCTCCCGTTTATTTCCCTCTTTTCCTTCATCCTTTTCTTCCCTCCTATGTCGCTCTCTTAACTTTTTATCCCTTTCTCCTATTCCTCCGACCTCTCTTCCTTTTGCCCTGACCTCCCCTTGCCCCTCTCTCCTCCTGTCTCCTCCCACAGATGTTCTGGATGGGGTGCTGTACAGTAAAACTCTGTGTATGGATTCCAAGCAGACCTGGGGGAGCCACTACGATGTCCACAGCCTCTATGGATACGCCATGGTGCTGGCCACTGAACAGTGAGTGGTTCCTTGGTCAGTTCTAGAAACGGCTTGGCCAGGATGAACTATTGCAGAGCTATTTTACTTCTCCAGAACCACAAAGCATTTTCTTTCTACAGCATACAATGGAACAATGCCCTCTGAAAGGGAAAAAGAAAGAAAAAGAGAGAGTGTGGAGAGAGTGGTGCCTTTCATGAGTTCATTTCATTAGTTACTTTTTACAGACTTTGATGACTTCAAAGTATTTTTACTGATTTTAAGTACTTTAAAATGTTTTTACTCATTTTTACGTGTTTTTACTCATTTTAACATATTTTAAGTATTTTTACTAATTTTAAGTATCTTTTACTAATTTTAAGTATTTTTACTCATTTAAAGTATTTTTACTCAGTTTAGGAACTTTAAAGTATCTTTACTAATATTTAAGTATTTTTACTCATTTTAAGTATTTTTACTCATTTTAAGTATTTTTACTCAAAAGTGTGTGTGTGTGTGTGTGTGTGTATATAATTAGTGTAACTGGTTGCATCTTTGTGTTGCAATCAGCCGCAGCTGTTGAGGCTGTGCTCAAACATACAGAGAGGCCGTGCTCATACGGACGGACACACGGACAAAGTCAGTCCTTGGAGTGGCTAGCACCACTCAAAAAGAAAAACAAATCACCGTGGCAAATTGCTTAACATCTTTAAAGTCAGCTGGCATGAAATCACAATTTATTGAATAGCTCTTGTGGGATTGTGAAGCTGACATGACTGCTACTGAAAACGGCAATCGCTAAAGTTTTTGGTTTTGCTGTATGTAGCGCTACGTAAGCTCACAGCAACTCTGGGGTGTTAAATTAACTAACGCGTAAAAATGGACCCATGACGGATTTTATTGTGTAGAATCTATACCGTTTTTCTTTGAATTATGGCCTATAGACCGTCAAGATGGTTATAGCAGACTGATCGCTAATGGGTGCGCTCATGATCAAAGTATTGTGTTATAATAAGACTGGGTCCCTGTCTGTGAGAGAATAAATGTCTCATTTGTGTCCTTGGCTGAAATAGCTCAAGACTTGTACCGGTCTATGCAGAAGCATCAGTGTGATGCATTATCAATGTGGAGATGGATTCAAGTCATACTCATGAATCTACAGATACTCATCATTAAATTGGATTCTTGCATCTGGGAATGGATAATAATGCCCTTGCAGAGCAAAGTTGGCCTTGCCGGACAGAATTCTAATGCATAGTAATGGCTAATGCTAATAGTATGGATAGAAGCCTACTGCAGCATGAAAGGATGGGATGCACAGCAGCATCGACGTGGTATAAGCAGGCAGGAAAGGATGCAGCAAAAAAATAACCACCCAAGAAATGAAACCTAAACTAAAAATAGTTGTGTGTGTGTATACAGTTCCACCTACTCCAATGTAAAAGACATGAGAGGAAGAAGTTCTTGGATGGCACAGTTGGGGAAGCTCAAAAGGAGAAAAGTCTGCACAACAGCTTGCTGTTGCAATATAGTTTTACTATGCATGCAGACACACGCAAAATGCAATGTTTTGCACAGGGGGATGCTTTCATACAAGAAATGTACCCTACCAGAGACCTCATTAATTATGACTGAATTATAGTGACAAAACCTTTTTTTATGCTTTCTAAACCACTTCTAGCAAGTATTTATATCATGCGTACATGTGTCGGTGTGCTGTAGAAGCATTTTTACACCGCTGCATGACAATCGATCAGATATTATCATCCACTGATCAGCTTTATATGAAAGGCCTCATGATTGAATACTGGTGGGGATTCCCATGTTATTTCTATTTCAATCACAAATCGCTGCCTCTGTCTCATTCACTGCCAGTGCAGTCCATCATAATGTGAGGTTTGGTGTCTGGAAAACACACACCGTCTAGAGTATCAAAACAAAGGCCCCAGGCCGCTGCTAAAATTGACAGCTGCCCCTGAGGTATTTCTCGACAAAACCGTTGTCACATTATGCACACAGAGGTGCATGTACACGCACGCACGCACGCACGCACGCACAGAAGCATGCATGCAGGAACCCAAACCAGTGGAGCACGCACGTAAAGACACAAACACTATATAACTAAATAAAAAATCTAACAAAGTATAATACACATAAACCAGATAACATGCACGCACGGACCCGATGGTGAACAGGATTCACAAGCCCTCGGGGGCCTAGGTTTGCTGACTCATTTTCTTTCTGCTCTTAAAGCTAGCTCATCTTTCTTTTGTCTCTTTCTTCATTCCTTCCATTTTCCCTCCTCCGTCTACTAATTAAAATGTATTATTGGCAGGAGACACATTTTGTAAACATCATCAGGGCTTTGTATTGTCATGGTAATCAATGATGCTTCGATCTTCCTCATCAAATAGAATAATAATGTACAGTAGACCTTGTCCCCATCTGATCTCTTTCTCTCTCTCTCTCTCTCTCTCACACTCTCTGCATCTCCTGACCTCTTTCTGTCTCTGATTTCTCTTTCCCTCTCTCCATCTCCCTCCTCTTCCTCAGGGCTCTGCAGCGGGTGTTTGGGGAGAACCGCACCCTGATGCTGACGCGATCTTCTTTCCCCGGCGTGGGCAAATACGCCGGGCACTGGCTGGGAGACAATGCTGCCAACTGGAATGACATCAAGTGGGCCATTCCGGGCATGCTAGAGTTTGGCCTGTTTGGGGTTCCCTACGTGAGTTAACAGGTTTGAAAGAACAAAGGATGTTCACAGCCACTTTGGGTTTACCTCCCAAAGTGATGATAAACTATTCATTCTATGTTTGTAGTGTCACTAAAACAGCATTTTTTTGCTCATGTTATATATTTCAGCTCAGCTGTAGATTCATAGGAAAAAGAAACTTGGGCACGTAGCCCCAGGTGAAATACCTTCAGTTCCCTCTGCAGAGAGTGTAGGTAGATTGATGGTATGCAATACTTCAGTGGTGCACAGCTTTTATAATCCCCTGGCAAACTTACAAGACATTCATATTCAAACCGTACCGAATCATCGATTGCTTGGAAATATCACATAAAACCTAGTCTGACCATAAAAGAGAAAGTAGCAAAATATATATTGAGCTACAAGCTGGTGGAATAAATTGCATTAAGCTATCAGAGAGGGAAATATCGTCCAGGGCTGTTTTCATTAAGTTTTAGTGCAGCCCATGTTGTATTTTGCTTTTACATTGATTTTCTTTATATCTGAACTAAATTGCAATGCCAGAGCTCAGTTGTTACACTGCAGGGTGACTCCACACTCTGAATGGGAATCAATGTTATACATATTTCTATTATTTCAGCACGGTTGCATTAGCTCATGTTTATTAGACCGGTAATTGGCAATGTGTTTACAGAGTCCAAGAGGTTCCCTAGCTATCAGATGGTTTAGTTATGTTAGTTAACATTAGTCAGCAGCACAAACACTGATCCTTCTGTGGCTAAATGCATACATAAAAAAGGGGGCTGACATGGTGTGGTCGCTATAATTGTAACACAAAGGAGAATTTCTTAACTCTGCCTAAGGACTTGGGGACATAACAAAACAGGGACATAATTGGGACACAAGAACACTTCTCACACTTGTGGAGCAAGCAAGGAATGGATCATTCACTCATGTTTACTCTTTTACTGACTTAAAATTCCCTTTCCATTTCCAGAATATGATAAATATTATGAATAAGTTCAGAACATATTCCTGGAACATTATGCTGTAGACTACTAGAGTATAACTTACCAGTTGGTTCTGGTCAAGCACTATGAGTGTCAGAGAGCCATGTGGATTTTGGCTGGACCAGCAGTGCCAACCCAATAGACGGACATGTCTTTGATTGACTGCTGCACTGGTCTGCCGGTTGGCCTAACTACTGTATGGTCTAGCCAATTGCGGATCAATCGTCCCTCCAGACTTTGGAATGTATTGAGTGGAGAACAAGTCTATGGTGGGCTCTCACTTGTGATGCACAGGTTTGTACATTCCATCAACATTACTGATTAAAACTGCCCTTAAAGGGATACTTCACTCTCGGGCCGGGGACACATTTAAAAAAAATATTAAAAATAAATGAAAAAAGTTATGGAAAATTCATGGCCCCCTCACGCATTAGTAGGACACTCTAATGCGTGAGGGGGCCATGAATTTTCCATAACTTTTTTCATTTATTTTAAAAAAAAAATTTAAATGTGTCCCCGGCCCTAAAGTGAAGTATCCCTTTAACTTGAAAAATCCCTTTTTTACTTTTAATTAACGTCAACTCCCAATTAAAGTTCAAGCCATTCCATTAACACAATTCAGCCATGTCTTGTTAACGTTGACTCAAACCAGGCTTGAACAATCTTTTAATTATCACAATTTAGAGTTTATTGTCAAAAAGATTTACATTTGCCATGGTAAAGGATACAGAGTAGTGAGTTGTCCTCAGTTTGGCTCATTGGTTTCTGTTATTTGTAATAAAGATTGATTATAGTTTATTTTGCTAGTAGTGATTATAGCTGGGTTAGGAATGAGAATGAGGTAGATAAAAAACTGCTTTGAATAATACATTTAAAAATGAATGCAATGTGTTCTTACTTTAATATGTGGCGTCTGATCGTTGTCTGTCTTGTCGGATACAAATGATCTGCCTCTGATAGAAATTGTGTGGAAACAGAAGGAGACCAAGGCAGGCTAGGACAGAATAGAAATACAATGATATCTGTAAAAATGGCTGTTACAAGATGTCACACATGCGCACACAACCATGCACACACTTTCATAACCACATACCCAGTCAGTGTGGCGATACACGTGCATTCGAGCACCCATGATGTAGTGTTGTATACAGGCAAAATCGGCCAAAACGTTGGGTGCAAACAGAGGTAAGAAAGCAACAGGGGGCCATGGATACAACTCACATGCACTATGACACACACACACACACACACACACACACACACACACACACACACACACACACACACACAGAGAGCCAGCCAGCCAGCCAGCAATGATCACTGGGGGGTCTCGGAGAAGCAAACCATACTGGTGGGACTATGTCAATCGGGTTTTCAGTTAAGAACACACATGCATACTGCGCACAAACACACACACACGCACGCACGCACTCACGCACGCACGCACGCACGCACGCACGCACGCACGCACGCACGCACGCACGCACGCACGCACGCACGCACACACACACACACACACACACACACACACACACACACACACACACACACACACACACACAGAGAGAGAGCATGCACAGAGAGCTTGAGAGCAAATGGTATTTGGATCGATTCTCTTCAATTGAGACTGTTGTGGCTGGTAGTAAACAATAGCAAGCAGTCTCTGTGGAAAGGCCCATTGACTGTCTCCTCCACTCCATGGTGCAATTTATGGGAATAAAGACCACTGTCCACAGCTACTGTACTGTCTGCCAATAAAGCCTGAGTTATTTGAACCGAAAACAGGAAAACCACTGTAAAAGATAAACGTGACTCTCACCTGCCATCATTTTACAGCATGTTTAATGTCACAGAGAAGTAACATTAGAAAGTACTAGGGCTGGGCAATATATCGAAATGATTGCAATAGCATGATATAAGACTATTTACAACATAATATAACATGGTATGTTGTCTTTTCCTGGTTTTAATCACATAAGCCTTATTTGATACTTGAAAATAGTATTGGAAAAAAAAAAAAATGCACAGTGTTGCGATGCGTTGTGATCTTGTAGACCACTTTCACTATTATGGAAAAACATAAAAAAAATATATATACATATATATATATATTATCGTCACAATAGGATTTGATTTTGTCCACATCGCCCAGCCCTATGAAGTAGTAGCCTATATTATCAACAATTAAAACCCCCCCAAAAAATTGTTGCTCCAAGGGACATATTATGTAAGATAAGGTGTATTATGCTGGATTTCCAGTCTAGATTGTTGGACTGGGAATATGGCCAAATATGGCTTGTTTGAATGTCAAGTTAGCCCTGTCGTGCATCTTCATTCTGCTTCCCTTGATTTGTTCTTGCAGATTGGAGCTGACATCTGTGGTTTCTTTGATGACTCCAATGAGGAGTTGTGTCGTCGTTGGATGCAGGTGGGGGCATTCTACCCTTTCAGCCGAAACCACAACGCTGAGACTTACAAGGTACCAGTGACGAGGCATCTCAACTACACCACATGTATTTTTGGTATTGTTATCCTTTATTTCCGGTCAGTGAGAGGCATGAAACCAAGGGCAGAGAGAGAGGAGATGCATGCGAGACAAGACGGGGGTCAGATTCGAACCGTGGTCCTTTTGCTTACAAGAAGCATCGCTGTCGGGCTTAAACCTTGCATGTTCAAAAGTGTTACTTTTCAGGAAATGGGGAAAATAACCTGTGTTCCAAAGAATCAAATGTAGTTATAATTTAGTTACAAGCTCTTCGTTAATTAATAACTGATTCATACAACCTGGCATCCCTATATCCTATACTAAAATTGGCTAATGGGAGGGCAGGCCGGCCAGCCGGTAGGTGGGTGGGCGGGTGGGCGGACTGACCTCTGTGTGTCATATATGGGCACAAAAGGTGGCATGCACATATATGGGCATATACTGATGACACCAGCGATCTCCATATATGGGCATAAAAGGGACAAGGACTGACAGATACAGAGATCTGGTTGTCCAGAGCCACAGATCCGACCGCTATGCCCATGTGTGGTCATGTGCATACATGGGACCAACCGACTTCAAACTTGGCGTGTGCAGCGGCAAGGACTCTAGGGAGTGCAGTGCTCGCCGTCGTGTACGGATATCCAGTTGTCCAGACCCGCCGATCCAACCAATATTCCCTTTCCAATATTTGGGCATATACTGATAGCATCAGGGATCTCCATATATGGGTAAAAAAGGGACACAGACAGAGATGGGTACAATGGGTACTCTGACAAAGCCCCCGACACTATGATTCAGACGGTATTGCTCGATTCGGCAGTGCAACGTAAGAACTCTAGACGTGAGGGCTGCGTAGTGGGCCAAACTCTAGTAGGGTAAACAAGGGAACCAGGAGACCTGGTACTGCCAGACCCCTAGTGGTTGAAATCTGAATGGCCGGACTTCGCATGACGTGTGTGCAGAGGAAAAGAGGGACAGACCGAGAGGAAAAGAGGGACAGACCGACAAAGCCTCATGTAGGCCGACCCCTTGGGTCTGGCAAATGTTCGGGTAAAGTTAGTATTTAGATTTTAGTTTTTGGCTTTTTCCCCCAAAAATAGCACACGTAGCATTATCCCCCAAATAAAAATAAGTACGAGAAATAGTTAAAAGTGTTATTTTTAGCGTTATGTGCAGTGTTATGGGAAAATACAAGGTAGCGAAACAACAAAATAAGAGACCACAATTACTCTGGTAATTACATGTTATGCTTCGCATTCTCAAAGCAAGCAGACTGACAGAGACACTACTTTCATGTAACTTGTATTATCCTGATCCTTTGAACATTGCACCATCAAATTAAAATTAAAATGTAATTACCCACCCTGTTTTATGACATCTTTCAGTATTCTGTTTTGTACAGATCAAAAATACCAATTTAATCATCGACCTTGAATGTTACCATTTGGCCCCGGTTTAGTGCTGTTTCTTATTATTTATAGATCACACAGACGCACTATCAGTTTATAGAATGATGAATATCATATTAATGGCCTCAGCGGCTCATCGTGCGTATATATCAGGAGAAGCACCCGGAGAACCTGCGTCACTACTCATGTGCTGACAATTTTCTAACTAGGTTCCCTGGTCTTGCTGTTATGGCATACCAAGCAATTAACGTACATGAGCGCAAATAACTTTGCAATAGGGGAATCTGGCTCTTAGCGTTGAAATACATGTTCTCACAAAAGAGAGAGAAGTTTGCTTGAAGAAAGGGAGATGATGAGGATGATGAATTTGAACTAAGGTTTCCAGTAAATGAGAAAGCTAATGAGTGACCTATGCTTTGTCTGAATAATGTCTCTCATCACAAGGCAAGCCATGCACAAATTCATTATTTTCACACAGTCCAAGAGGCGTGTGAGTGCATATGTGATTAACCAGATGAGCGAGGCCTTTTCAGCTGCTATAATCACCCGCAGTCACTGCACTATTAACCCTGTAAGACCCGGATATATTTGTACTTGCAAAAAAATTTTTAAAACCTTTCAGATGGTCTTGTAGGAGTATTTAGAAGAGGAAAATATAATGTTTTTAAAAAAAATATGTTTTGGTAATTTTTATGCAAATGTTGACATTTAGCAACGTTGGGTCCATCAGGTAGCAAAATTTCCTATAGGCCATTTTTATGGATAACATGGCAAATGTGTAAATACTTCACTAAAACAACTTAATGATTCATTTATATGGTTTATTATTTGGCCTCAGATCAATTATGAATAATATTTGGCCTCAGAACAGTATACATTATGAATAATAACACCAATAAGCCATATTTTTTAATCAATGCCCTTGTATTTTTTTGCAACCAAGAGGGCCCAACGTTGACCAAAAGCAACAAGTATGAATCATGCTATAATTTAAATTTGGGACATATATTTCACAATAATAACATATGTACATGTTCTAGACATTGTAATGTTCACCAAAACAAATATTACAGGCATATTACGTTTTTGTGAGGAATATCTTCCAGAGAAAAAAGAGATCTGTTCCAACAGAGATTTTTCAAGTTGTGATGATTCCTGGCTCTGTGGGGGGTATTTATATGCAAATATCCTGGCCAATGGCATTTTAAGACTAAACAATAGGACCCAATGAGGATGTAGAGGTGAAAAAATAACAGAAAAACAAATTATTTAAACTCCTTTCTTTATTAAATATAATTGTTGCTCTAAAGCATCGCTGGGTCTTAGAGGGTTAAAGGAGAGAGAGAGACTCACTCACTCACTCACTCACTCACTCACAGGCCTGTTTACTCATAGGAGAGATATTGAAATTTGACCTTCAGGCAGTACCTCTTGTCAACCAGCAGTGATCCTATATTGGAGGACTGAAAAAGGACAGGGAGAAGACCAGTGAGCTGGCCAGCTTCATGATGGTGCCTGGGCAACATGTTTCAGTGGAAGGGGCAGGTTTGAATCCAGACTGGTTCTCATCCAAAAGGGTGTTCTTTGACTTTGAGACATGGAGAGAGAGCTGGTTGAAAGCAACTAGCTCAAGACTTTTTTGAAAGAAAGCACAGGAGTGATACCAGTCTGTAGTTCTTGACATTGGAGGGGTTTCATGAGGAGCTGCGTGACTGAGTAACTGACTTGAATGCAGATGACATGCAGCCTGAGTTTACAGATGTGTTGATGATGATAGTGGTGGTGGTAATGAATGTGAGTAATGGTCTGGTTGTGAGCTTGTAGATCGGCAATTTACGCTACTTTTTAAAAACTTGTATTTATTTTTGTATTGATGGAATCTCTTTGCTTTCTTAAAAAAGAAAAAAAAACTTTGAAACTTGATAGATATCTTTTACATTTTATTTTTGAAAATGTTTCTCGCGATCCATAATATTAATAATAATAAGGATAATACATCACACTTATATAGCGAGAGAAATAGTTAAAAGGCAAAAAAATTAGCAAAGAGAAACACATTAAGCTAAAAGACCCATACAAATGGGTCCACGACCAACAGTGCACACGCACAGCAGGCAGGTGAGCTTCCTATCTCATCAGCTTTCTTTATTAAAGTAGTTGATGTATAGGCTTCAGCAGAGAGGGATGGGGTGTAGGAGGGGAGGAGATGGTAGAGAAGAGCTTCCTTGGGTTAGAGGCAGAGAGGATTGAATCAGTAGACAGAGGACTGTACCGTTACTGTAGCAGCGGATGATGAGATGGAGGCGGAGGGGAGTGAATGGAAGTGGGAGAGGTCATCTGATACGGCCAGTTTTGTGCCACTTCCTTTCAGTTGCTCTGAGCATGCATGTTCACTGCAGCTCTGAGAGTTTCAGATAACCAAGGAGCTGGCAGACACTGGCGTGCCGGCTTGGAGGAGCGGGGGGGCAGTGACGGCCAAAGGCAGATGAAATAGTGGAGAGAAAGGAGGAGGTTGCAGAGTCAATTGAGAAAAGGCGAAGGAATCGGGGAGAGTTTAACTCTTTAAGGCCGGGAAGGGAACGCATATGTGTCATTTTAAGATTTCTTTGGCTATTCAAAAAACAGCAGATATACAAGCTTATAGCGCGGCACCGAGTGCCGCGCTATAAGCTTGTAGATCTGCTATTTTTTTTAAAATCTTGAAAATTTGTGCAAATCTTTTATATACATTTTTTTACCCAAATCTTTGCTTCTGGGGGTCCCTGGAACAAAATATTTTTAGATGGGAGGGGGTCCGCGGACAAATACATATTATTTTGGGGGTCCTTGACATGAAAAAAGTTTGAAAACCATTGATAATATAGCAATCTAAGTAAAAAATCAAATCAAATAAAACTTTAGGGGGAAAAAAAAATTTGGATTTAGAAGACATTCGTAAAATCCCCAGAAGCAAAGATTTGAACTTTCGCTTTAAAAAAGTATATATTCAAACTAAAGATTTGCACACATTTTCACTATTTTTCAGCTCATAGCTCATAGCGTGGCACTCGGTGCCACGCTATGAGCTTGTATATCTGCTATTTTTATAGCCAATGAAATAAAATGACACAGATGCTTTCCCGGTCTTAAGGGGTTAAAAGAGCGGAAGGGTATATAGCGGCGAGTTGAGTGGTGACAGATTGCGGTTGGATAGGTTTAGAGCAGGTGGGAGAGTAGAAGGAGACATGAAGGAGGTTAGTGGTGGTCAGAGAAATGAAGGGGGAGTCACGGAGAGGTTAGAAGGGATCGGGCTCTGTAGAGAACACCACTATAGGACTATATAGGAGGAGAAGGAGATAATGGAGAGGTTGAATGAGGACAGAAGAGAAAAAAAGATGAAGACACTTGTCTGCGGGTATAGGTCGAAGTCACCCGGTAGAATGAGAGGAGTGCCGTGTTCCGGGAAGGAGCTGATAAGAGTACCCAGCTCTTCAAGGAAATCCCCAAGTGGCCCGAGGGGACGATAAAGCACAATGATGGAAAAGAGGGACAGGGCGTGCAATTGAGATACCATGAAAACAAGAAAACTATACTCTATTTCTTGTTCTATTATTTCTATATATTTATTTACAGTATGCATTTTATTCATACTTTTAACTCCTACACTGCTTGTTTTCTGTATTTCTGTCACTCTCCTTTAAAGGTTTCATGACGTTCAGTTTTACCACACATTAAAAGTCTTTGTCATGGTCCGTCAAACGTGTATAGAAAGTGTTAACAAAAATTTCCACTCCATTGATCCATGGCAGGTGTTTTTCTCTCACATTTCTAAAGCCTTTTCAACTGCAATGAAAAAAGAAATGCCCGCGGGTGTCGCTGGTGAGGGATTTTGCCTGTCAATCATCGCCTCTGCTCCGCCCCCCCCCCCCCAAGGAAAGAATAGGGGAGGGAAGGGGCGAGGAGGAGAGTGGGCGGGATTAATCGGCTGTGACCTCACTGCCGAAGGGCCAAGCTCAGATTACTTTTCAGTCTAATTATTCAAAAAAAACCAGACCACAGAAAATCCACTGAATGTTCAAAGTTCAGATTTTTTGGGTGTAATTGAGGTCATAAAACCCCCCAAAACACATAAAAATAAAAAAAAGTGAAAATGAATGTCATAGAACCTTTTATGTGCTTTGCTTCTTGTTTTATTACGGGGCCAGAGCTCAGCTCTGGACCTGTTTTAATGTTCCCCTCTTTTTTCTTCTGCCACTTTTGGCAGCTCTGGCTGAACCGTGCATACGCTTTTTACGAAACTTGGCCATATGGTAGATGGTCATGAAAAACTATCAAGAAATAATTCTCACAATCTTTCGTCAAAAGGTGGCGCTATAGCAAAATGCCAACTTTGAACAGGTACAACTCATGCCCTGTTTGACCTACAGCCATGAAACTTCAATATACATATGCGTCTACTCATGATCAACAACTTTCACACTCTGACTTTTGACCTCTGACCTTTAGATCTCCCAACATTTTGAATTATATGAAAAACGGTTCAAACCTATCTCCTCCTGGGATTTTTGAGTAATCTGCACGAAACGTTTTACACATGAACTTTGGACCTATGCCGACAAACATGTGCAAAAGATTTTCCATAAGTGAAAAAATTAAGCTTTAATGAGCCAATGAATATTGCAGTTTTATGACAATTATTCATCTGCCCCTAACATATACATGCAGACTCACATTTCTTTGAAACTTTGCGGTAATGTTGAGGGTCATTCCAAATATCACTGAAACCAATCTTACTCCAATTGGTCAAAGGGGGGCGCTATAGCAATTTTTTTTAAATGCAAACTTTAAACAGGCAAAAGTCATGCCTCGTTTGGCCGACAGCCATTAAACCTGCTTACACATGTGCCTTGACTCATGAGGAACACATGTATCACATTGACCAGTAAGCTCCGCCCTTAGATTGTCTGCAATTTTGAGCAGTTTGAAAAACACTTAAACCCAGGATTTTTCAGCTATTTGCGTGAAACTGTATCATCTGAGTGATCTCCTTTTTCACAGGTTCTTGTCTGTTGGTCCAATGGCTTCTCCCTTAAACGTGTGCCTCACAACCTGAAGGTTGCCAGTTCAAGCCTCACTTGATACGGACTTCATTGAAGTTGCATTGCACACAACATGATTGTGTCAATTAATACATGTGCAATTGTTAAACATAACCTGAAATACTTATTTGAGAGGGTATGTTTTTGCAATGTATGACATACTTCATTCTGAAAATAGCCGATCTACAATCTCAATACTTTTCAGATAGCAACGTGTTTCTGAGCTTGTAGATCGACTGCTTTCACTGGTTCACTTTTATCTTCAACAGACAACCTCAGCCTGGACAAGGCTATAGCACTATAGGTAGTGTTGCAGCCCGTCAATCCGAAGGTTGAGGGTTCGATTCCTGTTAATGGCAATAGGTTGACACGTCCAATCAATCCATTCTGCTTCAATCTATTGTTTCCATGTCTCTCTCTCTTCAATCTATTCCGTTTCCATGTCTCTCTCTCCGCCCTTAGATTGTCCGCAATTTTGAGCAGTTTGAAAAACACTTAAACCCAGGATTTTTCAGTTATTTGCGTGAAATGGTATCATCTGTCTGACCTCCGTTTTCACTGGATCAGGTCTGTTGGTCCAATGGCTTCCCGCTTAAGTGAATATTTCACAACACCAAGGACTTGGTGGAGACTTCATTTAAAGTGCATTGCAAACAACAAGACTGTATTAATGAATACATATGCAATTGATAAAGATAACATGAAATGCTTATCTGAGAAGGTCTGTTTTTGCAATGTATGACATGCTTCATTCTGAAAATAGCCGATCTACAATCTCAAAACTTTTCAGATAGCAACGTGTTTCTGAGCTTGTAGATCGGCTGCTTTCACTGGTTCAGTTTTATCTTCAACAGACAACCTCAGCCTGGTCAAAGCTATAGCACTATAGGTAGTGTTGCAGCCTGTCAATCCAAAGGTTGAGGGTTCGATTCCTGTTAATGGCAATAGGTTGACACGTCCAATCAATCCATTCTGCTTCAATCTATTGTTTCCATGTCTCTCTCTCTTCAATCTATTCCGTTTCCATGTCTCTCTCCCCGCCCTTAGATTGTCCGCAATTTTGAGCAGTTTGAAAAACACTTAAACCCAGGATTTTTCAGTTATTTGCGTGAAATGGTATCATCTGTCTGACCTCCGTTTTCACTGGATCAGGTCTGTTGGTCCAATGGCTTCCCGCTTAAGTGAATGTTTCACAACACCAAGGACTTGGTGGAGACTTCATTTAAAGTGCATTGCAAACAACAAGACTGTATTAATGAATACATATGCAATTGATAAAGATAACATGAAATGCTTATCTGAGAAGGTCTGTTTTTGCAATGTATGACATGCTTCATTCTGAAAATAGCCGATCTACAATCTCAAAACTTTTCAGATAGCAACGTGTTTCTGAGCTTGTAGATCGGCTGCTTTCACTGGTTCACTTTTATCTTCAACAGACAACCTCAGCCTGGACAAAGCTATAGCACTATAGGTAGTGTTGCAGCCTGTCAATTCAAAGGTTGATGGTTCGATTCCTGTTAATGGCAATAGGTTGAGATGTCCAATCAATCCATTCTGCTTCCATCTCTCTCTCTTCAATCTATTATGTTTCCGTGTCTCTCTCTCTTCAATCTATTCCGTTTCCATGTCTCTCTCTCTCTCTCTCTCTTCAATCTATTCCGTTTCCATGGCTCTCTCGCTCTCTCTCTCCAATCTATTCCGTTTCCATGTCTCTCTCTCTCTCTCGCTCTCTCTCTCTCTCTCTCTCTCTCTCTCTCTCTCTCTCTCTCTCTCTCTCTCTCTCTGCCTCTCTCTCATCATCATGTAGATCGGCTACTTTCACTGGTTTCTGTTCCGAGGAGACATACAATTTCTCTATCGGTAGATGGTTAGGGAACCAGTGATCTAGAGTAGTTAGCGAAACAAAGGCCTGGTCCATGAGGGACGGAAAGACTTATATACAGGGTCCCCACGGTCATGAAATTCCTGGAAATATTTTGAAATTAGAAAAATCTTTTTCCAGTCCTGGAAAAGATTTGGAATTTGTCTAGGGTCCTGGAATTTATCAAGGGTCCTGGAAAAATATTTGGCTATGCATTGTTTTTGGCAATTTCTTTCCAAAACATCTATAACATTACACAAAATATGTATTTTCTTTCCGAACGGGCTGCGTGATTGCAGCCTAATGTATACCGGACGTGACAAAAATAACAGATCTACAAGCTCACAACGTGCTGCAGCGTGATGCGTAGTTAGTCAATTTTTTAGTTTAGTTCTTTATTTTTGCTACACTGCCTGTCTTTGGGCATTGCACATAAGAGTAAGAGACTCATTATTGCGCTGAATGTTATATATAATAATGTTATACAGGCCTGGAAATTGGGTTAAATATTCTGGAAAAGTCTTGGAAAAGTTTTGGAAATTCATTGGTAAAAATGTGTGGGAACCCTGTATATATATCAACAGACACTATCAGGACTATCATATCTCTAGCTCAATGAGAAGAAAGGCAGCCTATGAGTCCGGAGGTCACCGGTTCGATCCCTGTCCCCGACAATGTGTTGAGGCGATCATGATGATCTGTCTCTCTCTCTTCAATCTATTCAGTTTCCATCTCTCTCTCCAGTTTCCATGTCTCTCTCTCTAGTTTCCATGTCTCTCTCTCTCCATCTCCAGTTTCCTTGTCTCTCTCTCTCTTCAATCTATTCAGTCTCCATGTCTCTCTCTCTCTCTCTTTCACTGGCCCCGTGTTATCGCTGCTTGCAGCTATATTTCCTCTCTTATTTTTACTTTATTTCTGTCCTGCTCCCTTTCCTCTGTACTGTATATCCCTCTTCATCTTTATGTCAGTCCATTTTCTCTACTGTTCTTACTTCTTTCTCGTTTGCATGCAGATCAGCTCTGGTTTCCTTTATATAAGTATTTTATCTTTCTCTGAGGTCAACTAACCTCTGTTATCCAACCTAGTCTCTCAGTCTCCCTCTCTCTCTCTCTCTCTCTCTCTCTCTCTCTCTCTCTCTCTCTCTCTCTCTCTCTCTCTCTCTCTCTCTCTCTCTCTCTCTCTCTCTCTCCCTCCAATTGGTTCGTCATTGGAAACAAAGTGATGCTCATGTCTGCTTTCCTCAACATCTCAGTCCTCTTTCTCCTCATTTCCTCCTCTTATGGCTTCTCTTCCGTCCGTTCCTTTCTCTCACCCGTCTTTCATCTCATGCTCCATCTTTATGCATCTCCCCGCTTTTTCACATTTTCCCACTCCACTTGCTCTACCCAACCACATATGACCTTTTTGATCCTGGTTTCAGTATATCACTGTTTTATCAGGCCGGAGATTATGCTTTCGCCCCTGTCCTGTGAGTCTGTCACTGAGCAGCTAATATGGGAAAGATTACTTTGCATGCACACTCCCAGTGGGCCAAAAAAAGAACCTCTACCCCAATGTTTTGAAATCGGTCTCATGATGGTGCTATACCAGGCCGCTTCACTTTTTGGTCTATAACACTTGGACCGTAGGTCGTACGATAAAAAAAACTAAATTATTGGGATCATGACACAACTCCATAGGCCACACCCATTTCCCCTTGACTAGATTTTCAGCCATTTTGCTTTTTGCTACTACTCCTACAGATTGTTTTCCAAAAACTCACACTAATCGGTACACATTGGTCCTCATTTATCAACTTTGCGCAGACCAAATGCACAATTGGGAGTTTGTTCCAGATATGTGGCACATTAAAACTGAATGATGCTAATTCTCATTTGGTTTTTGGCCCTTAACCATTCAATACTTTGGTAATAGGAGTTTGAAATCAATTATTTGACAGACCAGGGAATACTTTTTTCTTGGCAATAGTGAGGACTCGAGCAAATCAAGCACTCTGAATCAACTGCAGCTCTCTGGTAATGCATTTTTATGGAGAACTGTATAAAGACACCATTATAGTAGTCAATCTATGAAGATAAATTCATGGACATTACAAATCCTGCTGAGACATAAATCCTTGATATATTCTTGAGGTGATACTAGTACTTTAGGCTGACTTTGTAATTGTCTGTTGGCTGTTGAAATTCAGGTCTGCTTCCATGACTACATTTCTATCATTTCTGGCTTGGATTGAGATTTTTGCCATTTAACAGTTAATTGCTCTTCCTTGGCTCCAAAAAAATAATTACTTCAGTTTTGTTTTGTTTAATTGAAGAAGATTTTGGCACATCCAATGTTTAATTTGTTCAATGCACTTTCTCAGCGCATGTATTGGACCATAGTCCCCAAGTGATATGGTTATGCAAATGTGTGTGTCATCTGCATAAATACGGTAACACATTTTGTTGATTTCCGTGAGAGCATGTAGATGTTCAACAGAAGAGAACTCTGCATGCTATTTTTGTCTCCTTAGATGTTTGTTTACCTATAGACAACGTATCCCCTGTCCTTTAAGTACGATTCAAACCAGTTTAGTACTGTGCCAGCAAGTCACACAGTTTTCCAGTCAGTCTAGTAATATGTTGTGGTTGACTATGTCAAATGCAGACTGAGATCTATTATAGGCCTACTAAGACTACAAATTCTGCCTCTGTCTGTTTAAGTGGATATCGCTGAAGTCACCTTAACTCTTTGACTGCGGTTGACTCGATAACGCGTCAATTGCTAGTTTGTCCAGTTGGCCGTCGACGCGGCAGACGCGTTGGACGCACGTTCATTGTTTAATCTCTGATCGCGCTATTCTGATCATTTTTCATTCTAGGTTTCGAGTTCCACTTACTTCACCGACATCTGCATCCGGTTTTATGACGCAGATTCCGTTTCCGGTTTTCTTTTTTTCGGCAAAAATAGAGAAACACACGGTTTTTCACACGGTATAAAAAACGAACGGAGAGGTCCACTTCTATAATCTATAGTCTGGGTGACGAACAGTCATCGCCGTCGTGTATCACATCGTATTTTTGGCCCATCGGAGAATCTGAGAACATGTCACATCCGGTTTGACGTATTTCACTGTTTGGCTCTGTTTGGGGGGGGGGACAGCGAGTCAGCGAGCTGATGAAGGTGGCTATTTGCTGCTCTCTGCTGGTGGAACCATCGTATGTGTTCAAAACCGCAGCTAGACATACTATTGGAAAATTAAGTAACAAAACTAAAAAACTAAAAAACACGAAAATCGCTGGCACTGGGGGAGTACTTTATGAAAATACTCTGGCAGTCAAAGAGTTAACAAGAGCAGTCTCAATGCTGAAGTGTGGTCAAATCCTGACTGGAAGACATCCGTTTCAAACAAGCAGTTGTTTACTGTAGTTTCAGGAAATTGTTCATTTGTTGAAACTACAGGACAGGTCATCTAAGTATTTGTTGATAGCGAGATAGGAGGTACATATTATTTAAAGGGCAAGACTACTTTGGTAGAGGTTTGGGTTGTGTTTACCTTGCCATGATGTAACTCCAAAGGTGGACAAGAAATCTAAAATAATTGCTCCATTGATTAGAAATGGATAATTCTAATATGCTCCTCATTGACTTACATTGTACGGTAAAACAGCTCTTTAAGTCACTCTTTTAGCATGTAAACGAACACAAACAAAGTTGATTAAGACAATATAGAACACCACCAAACCCAGTACTGTTTTATAAATAAAAATGTCAACTTACTGCTGATTTTACTATTTGAAGATCCGGATCCGTGGAACCAGTCCGGGTTTTCTTCTTAATAAAAATAGCAACAGTACTGGGTTTGGTGATGTTCTATATTGTCTGAATCAACTTTGTTTGTGTTCGTTTACATGCTAAAAGAGTGACTTTGAGAGCTGTTAATTGAGCATATTTTGAATTATAAATTTCTAATCAATGGAGCAATTATTTTAGATTTCTTGTCCACCTTTGGAGTTACATCATGGCAAGGTAACTACACAACCCAAACCTCTACCAAAGTGGTCTTGCCCTTTAAGTTCATAGTGCAACACAAATTGTTTACTATCACTCAGCCACTTGTTAAAAAGCTTGATTCAGTGTTGCTTGTAAGATGAACCTGCATGAAATGCAAAGTTGATGAGAGGGGAACCCTCAAATTAAAAACAATAAAAAGGTGACCATCACCAGACTATTAGCGGGTAAACATGGAAATGTGTGTGGTTTTCACTGTCAGTGTAGCTGTTGTTGAAATTGCACGATTAATGCCGCCTAAAGTAAAGTAGCAGATCTACAAGCTCACAATGCCGTGCATTGCCTGTGAACTGGTAGATCTGCTACTGTACATCGCAGGACGGTGTCCATCACAGGACGGTGTCCTGCGATGTCCTGACGGTGTCCTTCTCCATGGAGATATATCATTTCTGTATGTCTCTGTCTTTCCCGCTGCCGCTCTGTCTCCAGCCTCAGGATCCAGCTTACTTTGGCCCTGATTCCTTGCTTGTGAAGAGCTCCAAACACTACCTGAATATCCGGTACACTCTGCTGCCCTACCTCTACACACTCTTCTACAAGGCCCACACCACAGGAGAGACTGTTGTACGTCCCCTCCTGCATGAGTGAGTCACACACAACGTCCAACCTACTTCCATTCTTTTACAGGAATTTGTGTAACCGTGTGTTCTCCAATCCAGCGGTTCCCAACCTTTTCTGGATCAGGGCCCACTTGAAAATCGTGTTAAGCGGTCAGATGGGTGGTCCACGTGCATTTTCAGAGCATGTTTATTTTAATGATCGATCAATCGATTGTGTTCTGGCTCGGATCAATGGAACTGACGTAGTATACTTCTTTATTTTCATTTTCTTTATGAAACATACCATGACATTTTTGGTACACTGTAATTTGTAATATTAATGTTGTGTCAATACAATTGTAGTGTTTTGGCATTTATTTGGCGGACCACTTGCAATATTTTCACGGCCCACCAGTGGACCCCGGCCCACAGGCTGGGAATCACTGCTCTAATCCCCCTCTCTCTCTCTCTCTCTCTCTCTCTCTCTCTCTCTCTCTCTCTCTCTCTCTCTCTCTCTCTCTTCCCCCCCCCCCCCCCTATTCATGTCTTTGTTTCCTATCCATCTCTCTAGGTTCTACTCTGATAGTGAAACCTGGAAAGTTGATCGTCAGTTCCTTTGGGGGAAACACCTGCTCATCACACCTGTACTGGACCCGGTCAGAACACACACATGCACTATTGATCAGCAGTTCTTTTGGGCAAAACACCTGCTCATCACATCTGTACTGTATCCAGTCACACAATACAGTACAGACATACACAGGCATACACATGAACACGCAGGCACAACATAAACACACATATACACATACGCAATCAACATGCAGACACATTACAGTACAATAATACATGCGTGCGTATACACAAGCACACACACACACACACACACACTCACACTCACACACACACACACACACACACACACAGTACATTTTCACATGCAAATCAAATGAAAGTATTCCTTAAAGACTAAACTTTTTGGATGATCAATCGCACGCGCACACACACACACACACACACACACACACACAGTGACCTCCGTTGGGAGTGCGTGACGTGGGATTTACTGTCTCTCTTCCCCTCCCCTCTTCTCTCATCCTTCTTTCTTCTCTCTTTCATTTCCTCCGTCTTTTCTTTCAGCTCTAATGAGAGCACTGACCTCATTACTGGCAGATTAGAACGGCAGATAGACGAGTGTATGTGTGTGTGTTTGTGCATGTGAATCCCAGCACGAATGCATGCGCGTGGACACTCGTGCGTGCTCCATGTGTCTGTCTGTATGCTCTTGTTTGCGTGTGGACTGCGTGCGTGCGGAATGCGGTCGTGTCAAAGTGGCCTGATTAATAAGCAATTTGGCCTTGCCTCTCGTGAATCACAGCACAGCGAGATACGGAGTGAAATGGATTCAAAGTGGTGCCAAAGATATAATTATTTCAGTCGGTGTTATTGTTAAAGAGCTTTAATACGAGGGCAGAGAAGGAGGAACGGGGCCTTCAGGTCAGGGCACTCGCCTCCGAATTAGCCACTTGAACTCTAGTGTCCTTATCCTGGGCATGTGATAATAGGCGAACATTCGGCGAAAATAGCCGATCTACAACCTTGCTTGTAGCAATGCATGTTACACATGCACAGTAAAATGCAAAGTGCTAATTAACCCAGTGGTTGAAAAAGTACTCAAATGTTTTACTTAAGTAAAATTATCGATACTACAATGTAGAAATACGCTGTTACAAGTAAAAGTCCGGAATTCAAAATTGACCTTATCAAAGTATCAAAGTATTGGTGTCAAAATGTACTTAAAGTACCAAAGTAGAAAGTACACATTATGTAGAATGTCCCGTTCCACAAGTGTATAAAACTAGAGGTTCCCTTCCGTCTAGTAGCCTGGCCCGCACATCGGCCATGATGGTCCGCTTGTTTTTCATGTATGTGGCAACACCCGGAGGTGAAAACGAAACCGAAACGTAACTTTTTATTGACAGAGAGAGAGCATGGTCGAGTGACCATAAGTTTGTATTGAGAGAATGAGGACCCGTATGAGAGTAGACGGTAGACGACCGACCGTACACGACTGTACTCAATTGTATATTAGGATGTATGAAAATAGCTGATCTACAAGCTCACAATGCGTCGCTATTGTGCCGCTATTTTCAAATGGACGAAATGTATATAGGCCTAGGGCTATAAGTGGGTAATGTATATGTTGTAATAATAATCAAAATCTACAAAGTAACTAGTAACTTAAGTTTTCAAATAATTGTAGTGGAGTAAAAGTACAATATTTGCCTCTGAGATGTAGTGGAGTATAAAGTAAAAGTACAGCAAATTGGAAAAACTCCATTGTACTTTACTGTACTTAATTGTACAGTAAAATGTTATACTTAAGTACAGTACTTGAGTAAATGTACTTAGTTACTTTACTAAGGTGCAATAATAGGTGAAGATTTTCAAAGAGTGTCCTAAGATTTTCAAAAATGTTCCCAAAAATACAAAATATATTTATAATATGATAAATAGTCATACAGGGCAAAATCCTGAAAACAAAATGAATTAATTCTTACTCCAAGCTCACAACGTGCTTGGAAATGTGTCACACAGCAGGGGAGGCGGTACAGCCGGCGCTAAACAGGAGGTGCAGTGGCTCATGGAGCTCAGCTTGATGCATTGCATCACAGAGGTCACGCCCTGTAGGTGAACTTCTGTGCAACACGCTATGGTCAAACAGGGGGGAAGGTAGGATCATCTATTTTTGGCCGTTTCTTATTTATATGCCTTTTTGGTCGAAAGCTCTCTAAAAACAGGTCTTGCCACCAAATTGATGTTGAATATATTTAACATGGCTGATCTTAAAGCCATATTTATGCTTAATTATGTGCCGGTGTCGTGCAGGAAAGATTCTGCAGCCCTACAAGCTCACGCGCGTCATGCTGCCACACGTTGGGCGATTATATATCTGCTATTTTCATGTCGTGACGACACACGCAACAAAGTATATCAAGCATTTAACGGTCGTTATTTTATTTCAAGTTGTTTAAATAAAATTTACTCTGCAACGATGCAAGCTGGAGTTAAGCAATACCCATTGTATGGAGTTCCGTGTCAGGTAAGCCCTAATATGGGGTCTATGCCAGCTATGACGTCACATTGGTGACATCAGCGTGCTCCATATATGGGGATTTAGTTGGACCGCTGGTTGAGAAAGTGATTTAAACCACTCGGAGCACCGAAGTCTGACGTAATTTACTCATCCTACCTGGGTTGCGGTTTATTTCCCCCATTCAGAATTACCATAGACTTGTTTAATATTGCGTCAAATAAGAACTTGTGTTCCAAAAATAAAAAAAATGACCCCGGCGGTTTGACTCATATGGATATGAAGCATCAACTGACGGTGAGAAAACGCTAATGTTACTGCGGCCAAATTAGTTACATTTTCGCCAGATATAGACTTTATCAAATATGAGTGACTATCATAAACGATACAGCGACACCTCCCTGACAATATCGCCGGGACGGTTTGTTTATTTTTGGACCACAATTCTTATGAGACGATTCTAAGATGACCCAATGTTATTCTCCTTAGAGAAATTACTTCTGCAACCCAGGGGATGAACGAGTGACGTCAGGACTTCAGTACTCTATTGACAGAGAGCTTAGCCTCTCTCTCTCCCTCCCTCCCTCCCTCCCTCCCCTCTCTCTCCCTCCCCTCTCTCTCTCTCTCTCTCTCTCTCTCTCTCTCTCTCTCTCTCTCTCTCTCTCTCTCTCTCTCTCTCTCTTTCTCTCTGACACACACACACACACACACACACACACACACACACACAGTCTCTGTCTGTCTCTCTCTCTCTCTCTCTCTCTCTCTCTCTCTCTCTCTCTCTCTCTCTCTCTCTCTCTGTAACGATGCACAGACTGTTATCAGATCAGAGTCAACGCCTCAACCTTGATCTCTGTGATAGACTGACTGAGGGGAGATATCTCCCTCGCTCTCCCTCCTCCACCTCCTCTCTGCATACCACTGATTCAAACCTCTCTCTCTCTCTCTCTCTCTCTCTCTCTCTCTCTCTCTCTCTCTCTCTCTCTCTCTCTCTCTCTCTCTCTCTCTCTCTCTCTCTCCCCCTGTCCCCTCTGGTCTTCCTGTGCCGCACGCACGCACGCACGCACGCACGCACGCACGCACGCACGCACGCACGCACGCACGCACGCACACACACACACACACACACACACACACACACACACACACACACACACACACACACACACACACACACACACACCCCCTCCGGCCCCTTCATCAAACGTCGGCTCCCCCCATCTCATCTGCATTCTCTTAATCAGCTGCACTCAACTCACCCCCCTGTGATCTCATCTCATGTCATCCTACTTCATCTCTCTCTCCCTCCCTCCGCCCATCATCTCTCTCATCCCCCTTTACCCAGTGTGTGCCATCTGATCACCCTGCTGGTATGAGTGTTCACCCTGCCTGATCAGACCTTACCTCAGGGAGGCAGGGGGCTTTGAGCGTGTATGCAAGGCTCTTTGTTTATGCCGGTCCCACTCAATCACAGTTAACTCACTTAACACATTCAAACCCGGGAACGCATCTCTGTCATTTCAGATGTCTTTGTTTATTCAAAAATAGCTGATATACAAGCTCACAGCGTGGCACATGAGCTTGTAGATCTGCTATTTTTGAAATATCATGAACATTTTGCTATCCTAAGTTTTTAGAAAAACACTTGTGGTTCTCAAACTTTTTCATGTCCCCCCAAGGACCCCCGAAATTAAATGCTTTTGGCCGCTGATCCCCATCAAAATATTCTGTTCCAGGGACCCCCACAGAAGAAAAGATTTGAGTTAAAAATTTTGTTTAAAAAAAGATATGTATTCAAAAATGTGCACAAAATGTTCAAGATTTTTCAAAACATAGCAGATCTACAAGCTCGTAGCGGGGCACTCGTGCTGCGCTACGAGCTTGTAGATCTGCTATTATTTTTTTTTTAATCTAAAAATGACACAGATGTGTTCCCGGATTGAATGGGTTAACGTCTCTCCCGTCCGTCAGCGGGGTGACTGATAGGCGGCGGGAGCGAATCAGGCACCAGAAAACAAGGTGCTGTTTGGTGACATGACGGGCTGTCCACGTTAACGTTGGAAATGAGACCCAGTGACAGAGCGTTAACCACTTAACGCACTCCATATGGGTAACCGGAGTCCCTCAGGGCTCAATACTAGTGTCTCTTAAGTTTTCTGTTGTTGTGGGGAAGGCTTTCACTGAAAATAGCCGATCGACAAGCTACTTTTTTAAATTGTAACCAATCCATCCATTTATTTAGTTTCCTCCCGTTAGTCACCAACACTGCAATATGGCCAAAAGTATATTGGGATGTCATGTGTTTGACAGTGGATAATAATACAGTGGCAGGGGCTCAGGAGGTGCAGTGGCCGCTTGGGAACCACAAGGTTCCCTGGTTCGATCCCTGGCTGAACCCCTAACTGCTCCTGATGAGCAGGTTGGGTGTGAATGTTGGTGTGAATGTAATGCACATGCTAAATTGCTTTGGATAAATACACATTATAAATGCACCATTTACAGGGCATCTGCTGGCATCCTGTCATCTCTCTCTGTTGGTCCTATAATGACCTATGACCTATGAAGGGTTTAAAATGGGACATGAGGACGAAATGGACTGATAAAGACGAGAGAGAAGCATGACAGAGAGCATGTGAGAGAGAAAGGAGAGAAAGAGAGAGGAGAGACAGTTTGTGTTGAGATTGGGAGCGGCAAGGAACAATGTCACTGGAACCGTGTGATGGACGGCTCTGGCCTACACAGAGGACATTTCATAATGCTGTGGTCTCTTTTTTAAAGGACATGTAGTTCACACTCTATTCCTGTGTTCTCTCTTTGTCTGTTCTCTCTCTCTCTCCAGCTCTTTTCTCTCTTGTCAGACAGTGCAGAGTGACAGAGCTATCAAAGACCTGGCTCTCTGCTATTGATTGTGCTTGTCTGTCCCTCACCTCAAGCCATCAAAGGCTGTCACCTATCGGTCACCGATTGATGCTGTCTTTTCCATCGGCCCTTGCATAATGTATCAATCTGACATTGCACAAGAGCGGTGGAAACTCAATATGAGATGATGGACACGTTTTTTTTTCTCCTTTTTAAATTATTTATTTATTTTATTGCGTGCACATAGTCTTTTCCCGTGTCTTGAAATCTTTCTGTTTTAAAATGCATCAATGCTTTTCCTAACACTGCATCATGCATTACAGTGTTTGTTTTAACTTAGTGAACAATTGCAAAACTTTCTGTCTTTTCTACAACTTAAGAAATGTCTTCATTCTACATCTGTGATTGATTGTTTCTTCCAGGGTGTGGACACAGTGAGAGCCTATGTACCAGATGCCGTTTGGTATGAGTATGAGTCGGTAAGTCTGTCTCCTGCTAGATCCACAAAACTCCTCACATTATGGGGTAATCTCTCAAGACAGATTCGGGTTCCCAGATTGCTTATGGGGCAATAATATTATTATTATTATTATCATCATTACCCTTATTATTATTATTATTACCCTTATTATTATTATTATTATTATTATTATTTAATTTCAGTAAAGTGCAGTGTGCACACATGATTCTGAAGTACAGTAAGCTTGTGTGGCTTTTGTCACTGAGTGACTGATTGATAAAGTTGCACCATTGGTCAACAAACTTGCCAATCACAAAGCAATCGTTCATTCAGGCTATGGGATGTACTCTATCCTTGGTTGGCATAACAACAAACTAGCCAATTGCAGAGCAATCATCCTGGAAGAGTATGAGTACATTTTAGGCATTCATTAGGCCATGCAGTTGCTCAATGTATTAATTTATAATAATATTAATAATAATAATAATAATAATAATAATTAATATTAGTATTACTAATAATAATTTCACATGGTTGCTAGCCTGTCAGATTCAACAGTCTGATTTACTTCCACTCAGACTACACATACAAGATGCACTGGCTGAGTGTTGCTGCCTCCTGTATCCATCATTTCAAATGAAAAGCCCTGCAGCGTTTCATAAACGGGCCAGCCATATACAGTACTAGGCTTTGACCTAGCCTTGTTACTTTCCTGCAGCCCATTTTCACCGGGAATAATGATGACTTAATTAGGCGTCTGCATATAAGGGACATTAAATGAAGGGCATAAACCGAGCACACATGCACACGTACTGACCATTTGTACACCCACACACACACGCACACACAGCCATGCTAACACGCTGGCAACATGTATCACATGAAAGGCTTTTGCCTGTTTTTTTTTGTCTAAGACAGAGAGATAAGCCAGTGAGGGACAATGGCGATGAGCGAAAGAGAGGACGGGGGGTGTGCGGGACGACGGACTATTTTCCCGGCAAAGAGATAAAAGAGGTGTTGAGTTCCTGTGGGACCTTATTCTTATTATGAGCGATTAGATTGGCTGTGCTGCTGCCACTTCTTTTCCTGGTTGGGCCCCCGTGATTATCTGTGCGTGCGTGCGTGCGTGCGTGCGTGCGTGCGTGCGTGCGTGCGTGCGTGCGTGCGTGCGTGCGTGCGTGCGTGTGAAGGGGGGGGTTTGGGTGATGGAAAGCAATGACCAAGAAAAAACTAGTTGGTTGGAAAGGGCGAAATGACGAAATGACATCAAAGAGAAAGAAAAGTAGCGGGAGACAGAAAGAGGAAGAGGAGGGGGACACACCAGAGATGAGGAAGGCCATGACAGAAAGCGTTAGGCCAGCAGGGATAAAGGTAGAGTCGTTGTGTACAGGCGGCGGTGGAACAGGTAGAGAGGGAAGAGAAGGAGTGAAGAGAGGAAAAGGGATTGAGGAGACCTACTTAAGGCTGACAATGAGGAGCTGATAAGATATGAAATTGCCTATAGACGCTTCAGTAACTCGCACCTACGCACATGCCCAAACTAAACGGGACACTCCGACAAACAGTGCTCTCTCTCTCTAAGACTCACACACACACACGCACACACATACACACAATGGGTACGGAGAGAAAAGGGATAAAAACAGAATTAGAGCAGAGTGAGAGAGAAGAGGAGGGAGAGAGAGGAAGAATGAGGAGAGAGATTTAATTGTCTTGGGCTGGTCGGAGGATTCAGTCCTCCGGGGCTCAGAAATTAGCTGTGCTCTTTTGAGGCCCTCAGAGAAATGAGAGAGAGAGAGAGAGAGAGAGAAAGAGAGAGAAGAGGACAATGAAGAGAGCTAATCTACCCCTCCATTGGTAGAAATAAGTGCTTATTTGAGCAATTGTACTCTCACTTTTATGTATTTCTAGCGGAAAATAAAATAAAATAGCTGCATACGAAAAGCCCTCAAGTGACCCAATCACTCCATTGAAAGTTCTAAATATTTTTGAAAAGCTCAAAATGGTATGATTATAGCCATTGTTCAATAGTACAATGTAGTGTTCTGCATCTTACCTATGCAATATTTTGCTTTATGAAAATATGCTGTGCTTTCAATGCAAGTTTTGACAGAATTAGCCTCGCGTGGCCAGCCCTCAATCTCACTCTGCTCTGAATGGAGGTCTGGAGAAACTCACAATGGAACAAACAGAGGATAGAATGAGCGAGCAGCTCAGTCACTCGGGCGTGGCTAAACTGTGATTGAGTGGTGACGTATGTGTTAGGACCAGAGACCGTCTGTGTTTTTCGACCGGGTGGGAACATAACATTTATCAAAAACTCTTACTGCATAATATATGTCTGCAAAAATAGAAGAGACATGTATTAAAACATTGCCTGAATTATGTGCACTGCACAAAATAGCATAATTTTGAAGACATCCGTCCATCTAAACCTGACACACATCAACAGGTGTTCTTGCCGTAATGTTACTTGCTGCAGTCGCCAGGAATTGCTTCCCTGATTAGTTGATGTGTGCACCAGCGTGAGCCCCTCTCCATCTATGGAACGGCTCTGTCATAATTATTGTCAATGGCCCAGCCCCTTTTCTATCCACCTTTTTGCCAAGAAAAATGTCAAGGCTTTCTTTTTGAGAAAACAAGCCTGGGATCCGAGTTTATGACAGAATAAACTAAAACCACTTTTTTTGCCAGGTCATTCAAAGGGGACTTTTGTTTCACATTATATTCTCAGATACAGCAAGCCTCACCAACTCTTATTTTAAAAAGGCTATTCTGTGTTTTTCCAAGGGAATTGCCCTGCTCTGTGTTCAATATAAGTAAAAGAGCCTCTTGTCAAATTGTTTTTTTTACATTTAGGTTCAATGCTGAGGTTCCAGAACTACACGAAACGGAGTGAACAGACATGGCTGCCCACTTTGACAAGACACATATTAGACAGCCATTGTGTGTTAGTGGTGTACTGGCCTTTCTGTTGCTGGACCTGTAGGCTGCCCAAACGCTCCTGATTACGTGTATAGAGGGGCGGGTGTATAGAGCCGGCGAGAGATTGCGCCTGATCCCATTGGTTCACCGATCTGTCCGTCAACCCCCGCCCCGTTAACACAACATTACGAGCGACGCCCACTGCACTCTGGTTGGTTGGGAAATGAAACACTTCCTCATACCGAGTACACCGACGCGCTGGGCCAGGCTTTTATTTTTTAGCAAAACTAAACAATAAAAGCCTGGAGATCGAGGCTACTGGACCTGTTACTGGATAGTCTTTGTAAACCAAGGACCTGGCAGAAAAATTATCCTATACAAGATTCAAATGGGAGACTACTGGAGATGGGTTAGATTGTACGACCTACAGTTTAAGTGTTAAAGGCCATAGTGTAAAGAGGACTGGTATGATATCGTACCACTATGAGCCTATGAGACTATATTAGCCTACTGGCTGTGTGTACAAAGAAACGTTTGACACTGATAGTGTACAAAAAAACGTTTGACACTGATTAGGCTAGTGGTTTGCAAGATTCACTTTGCATACACAGACGGACAGACAGACAGACAGACAGACAGACAGACAGACAGACAGACAGACAGACAGACATGCGCGCGCACACAGCCCTGTCTGTCTGTCAGGGGTGAAAACATAATCTCTGCCTCCTGGCCTTCCGGCCTGGCGGAAGATAACAAATGGTGTCACCTGTCTACTGGAAAATCTATAAACAAAAGATAAAGATAAATACCTCTGCACATTAGGAGTGTCACTCACAGATTGCCTTGCTCCACCAATCAGATGGAGCGAGTGGCAGCCCGCAGACAGCATGTTCAGATGTACCTGCCAGCAGACAAGCTTGGTTTACACATCAGAGGAGGAGCTATTCTCCCCACACAGAGACCAGCTGTTACCACCACCTACAGGTAGACACACACACACACACGCACTCACACACGCACGCACGCGCGCGCGCACACACACACACACACACACACACACACACACACTGGCTCTTCTGCATTCACATGCATACGTGCACAAATGGATCCTATTTGGTTTAATGTCATATCCATCTGTGATAGTTTGTACAGGTGTCTATATGTACAGGGATTCCTTTGTTGATTATCCAACTGTGTGTGTGTGTGTGTGTGTGTGTGTGTGTGTGTGTGTGTGTTTTAACAGTCGCCGTCACCCAATGGGTTTGATCGTTGCCCTGGACGACAATACCCAAGCAGCAGGGGAGCTATTCTGGGATAATGGAGACACTCGAGGTAATGTGTGTGTGTGTGTGTGTGTGTGTGTGTGCACCTGTCTCAGTTTAGTCTCGCTTGAGCGTAAAATAATCATTACTTCTTGTGGACTCGATTCACATTAAACTCACTAACCTTAAGCATAACCCCTCCACACCTAACCTTAACCATTGTACCAATGCCCAACCTTAGCTGAAAGACACCAACACAAGCCTAAACTAATGCTATTAATAACCAATAGGTGTACGGCACGCACGCTGGCATGATGCCAGATTGGGTTGTGTACACGCTGTGCATACGTGTGTGTGTGCACGGCACGCATACACACACACACACACACACACACACACACACACACACACACACACACACACACACACACACACACACACACACACACACACACACATCCTCTGCATTCTGTTACCACCTCCTATATAGGTGTCTTATCCTGTTATGACAGCTGAGGTGAAGCCCAGAGACAACACTGCATGAATAGGCCGTATACTGACCCAGGAAAAAGTGCCTAGAAAATGAATTTTGTTACCACATCTGGGCACATTTTTTTCAATATATGTTTGCATAGACAATAGCCTTCTGGACTTTGGGTTAAAAGTTCTCTGCACATTATCCTTCAGTTTGTTTTTGTCACAAGCCAGAAATGTATATAAAAGTGAATAACAAAAAAACTAAAATCTTGTGCTGCTGTTTTTGCTTGTAAATTTAGTTAGTATTCCTTTTGGCAACACAAAATCTCTCTCAAACTGTCATAAATACATTTACCTAACATATGAGACAAGTATTGGTCCCTTAGTATGCTCATATGTGAATTTAGATCATGAAATGTAGAAAATGTGTTAAAGAAAACGTAAGTGATTGGCACCCAGCACAATGAAACATACACAATAGTAAATGTACTACTACATACTACTTGTATGGAAACCTGTCCAGCTTGGGACTGTGCATTTGTCAGCATATGTGTACTTCACAAAAACATAACACAACAAACATGAGTGTTCAACCTGTATGTTTCTGCCTGCAATAGAACACTCACGATGAAACAAGTTCTGTGGCCCTTGTCTTTTAGAACTGCCTTCTGTAGTGGCTGTCTGTCTGTTCTTGACACAGTTTCAGTAATAGAATTTTGCAGCATCCCATTTGTATGGTGAGTAGTTCCACGACTTGACAGTGTCTCCTACCCAAAATCAATGTTGTCCCACACCAGTATTGTTCTTCTTTGAGAATCCCATACAGGATTTTGTCTCCGCCTAGTTGTAGTTGAGCTAAGCTAGTGTCTAGACTGACAACTGTGTGCCGTGAAGAACAATGTCCTAATCTTTTCAGTAGTGACAGAACATTGGATGAACCTGTTAGATGGCGAACTGTTAAGGTGTCTTATAGGTGTCTGCTTCCGACCTTGAGATGCAAGATACACAATGTCTTGACAAACAGATATAACTTTTAGGTTAAAATCAGGAATATCAACAAGCTAGTGTTGGTTCCTCTGTTGCACCTATAATCCAGGCAATTATATTGTAGTTCAAGAGGCAAAACAGAATTTGCTTCAGACACATTGAAATCGTGGCGCTCGCTGGCCTAGCGGTCCAGGCACATACCACATAGGCTGGTAATCCAGCTTGACAGCGTGTCGCCGTTCCCGACGGCCTTTGCTGCTCTCTCCCCATGTACTGTCGGCCTACTTTCATATCGATAAAGGCAGAAAAATACCCACAATTTTTTTTGAAAATAAACAAAAAGACACATTGAAATCCTCTGCTGTGGGAGGCCACAGGCATGTCATACCGAGAGAGTCACATAGAAGCCTCTTCAGTAGCAATCCTGCACTGTACCTGTGTCCTTGTCTGCTCGGTAGTTTTCTGTCCAGATATTGCACTTGCCTTGTTCAGAGATGTTACGCTTAAGCTTGGTAGGGCAGTAATCAGGGGTCAACCTCCTCTTCAATTTATCCTGCCTGCAACATAAACTATATTGAAAAATGAGTACAAGTGTATAAATAAAGATGTATTCACAATGATAGCCAATTTAGTTTAAATACACTCTCATAGCCTTTTTTGTAAGAGAATACATCTATAAAAATGAAACTTTTTTTTAATTTTGTTTCCCAGAACTGTCAAAGACACAGAACTGAAACACACACACACACACACACACACACACACACACACACACACACACACACACACACACACACACACACACACGCTACCAAGATTGTATCTAAAGACAGACAAAATATAGACTATATACATGTAGTTGGTCAATGCCTTACATTGTGAGCAAATTGATAATGCAATACAACAAGTAAGACGCGCGAACGCTGGAAGCGAACGCAGCTCGAAAATATTGTGTATTTACGGACTTGTAATCCCTGTTATTTCACCGTGATGGAGAGAGAACATTGACTGTGTGTGTGTGTGTGTGTGTGTGTGTGTGTGTGTCAGAGCATTGTCCAAATTCCTGCACTCTGGCGCACTCGGGTGGCTGCTTACAGGCAGTGCACGCATGTGAGTCATGTCACCCAGGGGCAGGCAGGCAATGAGAGCGTGAGTCACATGGGTGCATGCAGCCAATGAGAGGTGAACACAGACACACAGAGACACAGAGACACAGAGACACAACCCGAGCACGGTTTCAAGAGACACACACAGACAGAGACACAACCCGAGCACGGTTTCATAGTAAGCTCCACTTGCGCGGAGGCGCGCCTTCGGCACGCCTCCTTCCGCTGCGTTCGCAATAACTCACACGTCTTCATATGTGGTTGCAGTACTTGTTGCTGTAGACTTTGAGAAGAACCTGGTGTATTACTGTAACAGGACTTGTGGAACCGCACCTCCAGGACCACACAGTCTTTGTCTTTGTGCAAAAGCACGCTAGAGACTTCCTTCATCTCAGCAGCCTTAAGCAACTGGCCTTTAAACAAAAAAAAGTATACATAAATACTCTGTGTGTTTGTGGTGGCGATTGCATTGTGTGTGTGTGTGTGTGTGTGTGTGTGTGTGTGTGTGTGTGTGTGTGTGTGTGTGTGTGTGTGTGTGTGTCTTTGACTGCCAGATCAATAGTGTAAATCATGAAATATTCTCTGTGACCGCCGTCCTCACGGGCATCGGCTCATTGCACGCACAGGGTTGTCGTTGTAGAGGGGGAAACAAATAGTCCAGTCGCGATCCTCCATTCAAGAGTATGACCGTTTCAATGAGGCTTGTTTTGCCGTAAAGCAGGAGGAACGCAGATCTACAGAGATATGGCCATTTCAGGAAATAAACAGGAAGTAAACAAGCTTTTATTTTTTTTAAACGTCTTCATTCTGACGTCATCAGGCAGTGAAAGCATCATCCATAGGATAGTTAACAGCGCCATCTAGTGGAAAACCACTGAAAACTAAAACTTGTCCAAACTCGTCGTTAGCAGAATTCGACGCGTTAACGCGTCCATGGCAGGCAAAGAGTTAATGATGAAATAAATGAAATGAAATGGTGTTATTTACAGGTTTGTTTTGCCATAATTACAAAAGACATACATTGTGGTCTTTATATATGTATCATATTGTCCATGAAAAGGTAAATAGATGTTTATTAAAAATCATGCAGCAAATTCCCAGCAGCATCTCCTAGCAATACCTCAGCCAACAAAAGAACCAACACCTTTTGTCCTCTTAACAAAAGAAGTGAATGGCCCCCAGCCTTGGGCTCAATTATATATGTTATTTCCTCTCACATTAATGTCTTTCTGTCAATAAAACTCCGATAGCATGTTGCGTGAAACCCAGCGCCCTCAGGAAGATGGTCAAACTCCATATCCACACAATGTTTACGTTTATAACGAAAGAAAGACAACTAACCAATGTTTAATACTATAACTTTCTCCTCCTCAACAGAAACGGTTGAAACCGGCAACCACATCCACTACAAGTTCTCTGTGTTCAATGTAAGTTTGACCCTCTACAGCAGTGATTCTCAAATGGTGTGCCGAGGCACAATGGCATGCCGTGAGACAAGTCCAGGTGCGCCTTGGGATTTTATGATAACCACACATTATTATTGCATAATATACAGCCAAACAAAACGTTAGAAATGATCTTTTAATTATATCAGTAGTTCAGTACTTTGTGTGCACTCATACTGAGACACATTCTAACCACCGTGCCTTGAGATTTTGACTTGCCCATCGCTGTGCCTTGGAAAACCACTGCTATAACAGTATGTTTGATACCACACATGTTGCAGCCTCTGCCCAGTCCATCTCAGACATTCCTGCTGAGCTGAACCCGGGGGTCTTCAATCCCTGTGACACTTTACACTTTGCAGAGTGCAGAACATCAGTTCCACTGTACTGAGCAAGTTAGCATTGCAGGGGAAGAGGTACTCTCAGAGTTACACATTGATAAATGAACACTGGATTCTTCAGTGTATCTGTTGATGAAACCAATCTTTGTTGGACTTGCTGAGATGGGTCTAAGCTCAGTAGAATTGAATGCATTGAATTTGATCAATTGATTGGTGAGTGAGGGAGTGAGTTGAGTTGGTGAGCGAGCGAGTGAGGTGAGTGAAAGAAATATACACAATGCAGCATGAAAAAGAAATAACTTAAATTGCTGCAGTTGTGCCTTTAAAAAAGTGCATTTTTTGCAATTCCCACAACATAAATTTCTCCTTAAAACAATACAAAAAAGAAAAAAGAATATCCTTTGGTAGTCATTAATCCAGCGTGCAAGATTTGAATGATAAGATTCTGTGTTCACACGGAATGACTGCAAATGAAGCACTTCAAATCGGTCCTTTGTCTCCATAGGGAGTTCTGACCATGCAGGTGACCCACGCTGGCTACGAGGACCCTAACAACCTCACGTTCGAGAACATCACAGTGCTCGGAGTTGCATACCCCCCCACTTCTGTTTCCATAACCCACGGGAACACCATTACAATACTGTCTGAAAGGAACATACACCATGACACAGCCAAGAAGGTAACACACACACACACACACACACACACACACACACACACACACACACACACACACACACACACACACACACACACACACACACACACACACACACACACGTTTTGTTGTATTCAACCTTAGCCCGCTATGAAATGAAGGCTACTTCTATTTGTCATTTATTTCGATAACCAATGAAGGAAATGTTACTTCAAGGTTAGCCTCTAAAGTGTAAAGAATGATAGTAATCTACATTGAGGTCGGGATGATAATAAGTTTGTGTGAGTGTGTGTGTGTGCGTGTGTGCATGTGGGCTTCCGTGTGTGCGTGCAGACTTGTGTGTGTGTGTGTGTGTAGTGTGTGAGTGTATGTTCAAGGTCTCTTAGGAAAAGCAACATTGTACTGAAGTGTATACACACACACACACACACACACACACACACACACACACACACACACACACACACACACACACACACACACACACACACACACACACACACACACACACACACACACACACGAATGGATCGCAGCAATTTCTAAAGTGTGGAGAATGAATGTGCTGTTGAACTTAAACACAGGTCTGCTTGTCCGTTCATCCATCTCGGTCTGTCTGTCCTGACAGGGAAACCTTGGAGATGTCTCTCCACGACCTTGTATTGTTATGACTATTTATTTATTTATTTATTATAGCTCAAAATCAATGGCTTTTTTTGCAGCTTTTCATACAAAAGTAGTTTGATATAGTTGTTTAACCCCAGTCTATAGAAAACTGTTAAAAGTGAAGTTGGGGGGTGGCGCCCACTGGCCTAGCGGTCCAGGCGTACACCACATATAGGGCGTGTCTTAAGTACCAGTTTGTTAACTTGGGGGTACCTACCTGTCAGGCCCTTTTAAGAAATGTAATGTACAAATTCATATGTCGTCTTGAAGAGTCTGACAATCATGTTATTAAGATTTTAATTAACCCTATGAAGAGTTCTACTCGGTTCTCTTCCATGATTTGGAGACATTGGCGCAACAGCCTCTACACTCTACAGTCCAACTACATCTGCTCACAGTCTGTAGAGTCTACAGACTGTGAGCAGATGTAGTTGGACTGTTTTTATGTTTTTTAAATTTTTTTTGCTTTTTAATCATTGTGTTTTTGTCATTCTGTTTGTGATATGGACCTTGAGTCTGAAATAAAGATTGAATTGAATACCAGGTCTTATGACCTGGAGGCGTGGCCGATGCTGTTTGCCTATTTTGAGTGGCCAAAAAGTATTGACCACGCCTCCAGGTGAAGTCATATGACCTGGTACTTAAGACACGCAAAATAGTGCCCCAGAGGCTCTAAGCCTGTCTGTTGCGGGTTCGAATCCCGATCCCGATGACCTTTGCTGCGTGTCACTCCCCGTCTCTCTCTCCCTGTTTCCTGTCAGTCTCCACTATCTACTATCAATAAAGTCAGAAAACCCCCAAAAATATATATAAAAAAAAGGGTAATTGTGACACTTCAGTGAGTTACACTTCAGTGAGTTATTTGCTATGATCTGTCTCCTTTCTTTTACCCTGTACCTTTCTCTTTCCACCCCTCTCCTCTCCCTGTGGTTTTCACTTTCCCCTCACCCTACCCCACTCTTCCGTGCGCCTTCCCAGGTTCTTTCCCTGCGAGGCCTCTCTCTGGCCCTGGGTCAGACGTACGTGGTACAGTGGGACCAGGTGACGCCAGAGTACCATCGCTTCGACTGTCACCCAGAGGAGGGTGCTGATGAGGCAAAGTGCCATGCCAGGGGCTGCATCTGGGGGGTATGATGATTCACACACATCACATAGAGCTATATAAAAATCACACCCAGTGTGAAGTGAGCGTGCTATTTATGAGTTATTAATTTCATCATGCATCTCGGTAGCCAATCACAGCACGTCCTGCGAAGTGACGTGCTTACATTTTTTACATTATTATGAATTTCATCATGCGTCTCGCTAGCCAATCACAGCGCGTCTGCGAAGTTTGAAGTTAATTTCATCATGTGTCTCGCTAGCCAATCAAAGCACGTCCTGCAGAGCTTAGGCTATGGGCGTGTTTTCCACAGCATGGCTTCACAGCGAAAGACACATTTTCACGACGGTAAGAAAAACTTTCGCCACGGATGGGTCCTAAACCCTCTTATAGGAGCGGTTACACCGCTCAAAAATAATGTTTGTTCCGCCCACGTAGAAGCATGCGTGTGGACGCCTAAGCAGGAACGCGAAGCCGCGTGGAAGTGGTCAACCGTTCATGCATGCATGGTTTGATGCAGAGGCACTTGTCATAGTGGTTTATTTGTTTGTGTTTGACTGTTTACCCCCACCCCCCTAGCCCATCTCATGGTCTTTGGTGTTAGTCCTAAAAAAGTCGATCAGAAATGCTCACACATTCATGCATTCATTCATCGTGTTAATTGTCCATTTATCCATCCAGATTTGTTGGGTCCCCCCAGGGGGAATCCACGCCTCTGCTTTTGATATCCCACCTCTGGTATACATAAATTATTTAATTTATGTATTTATTTACTGAATTAGACATAATGCATTTCCTTTTGGGAAATGTGTTGTGTGATATGTTTGGTAATATCACAATTTAAGAAATTAATTACAAATGTATGTTAACCACATTAACCCTGGTGTCCTTATTTTGGACAAGTAAAAATAAATAATAGTGAAAGTACCAAGCTCACAACATGCTTCTTATCCATGCAGCCAGCAGACATTGACAAGGTCCCATGGTGTTTCTATCCTGAAGACTACGGCTACACTTATACCACAGTAAAGGAGACCGAGTCAGGTATGATCTTTGACATCACCCGAAACAGCAAATACCGAAGCATCAACCGGCCGGGGTCGCCAGACATCGATACACTCCGTGCGGAGATCCGGTACCACAGCGAACACATGCTACAGTTCAAGGTATGTATGTGTGTTGGGGCCGGGGGCAGGTTTGGGGTTAAATGCTGATCGGACCACAGCAGCTTTCTAAAAGTGCAGCAAACAGACTCATATTTCTTAGACAGTATGGACCCTTTTCACAGCGGGTAAACACAGCTGAAGGTAATATCATTGTGAGTGTCGTTTAGGTGTTACTGTGTCCCAGCATGGATAGCTCCTGTACAGTTAACTTCATGCTGGCACACGGAAACACCAAAATGAATCAAACAAATTAATGTTATTACCTTCACCTGTGTTTACCTGGTATTACTGGTACCCCCCCCCCGACACACGCACTGCACGTGCGCACCTACACCCACACACACACACACACACACACACACACACACACACACACACACACACCTCCAGCCCTCTCTCACTTTGTTCTTCTCTCAACTCGCCAGCAAGGTTATTATAGTTATATTTTGTTTTGACTTTTTGTTTTCAATTTCATTTAGTTCTAATTAGTGTAAAGCGGGTTTGTTAGTTTAGCTTTTATGTTTTTGAAAAGGCTTTAGTTTAAGTTACGTTTTCTATTGGTTTCAGTATTAGTTTTAGTTTTTCATTGTAATATGGGGTAGTCAGGGCCTCAGGGGTGAGATTCAACATGCTCAGAGAAAAGGTGTAAACAGCTGATTTACAAGCTCACAACGTATCGCATCGCGACGTGTTGTGAGCTTGTAGAATGTAGATCGTCTATTTGCATTATTTTGTATAGAAGATTATTGGATATCGACAAAGACAACACTTTCTTTATGATTTTAGTTTGTTTTGTAATAAAAGAACACAGCTTGTTTCAGTTAAAGCTCATATATATATATATACATATATTTATATATACATATTGTTTAGTGAATACATTTATATTTTGTCCGTATAATAGAGTATATACATACAATATAACTTATTGCGCTTAATTTGGGGTGGTTGTTTGGTGTGCCTGTTCTTCTATCGATATTTAGATTCCTGTGTCTAGGTTGGACGTGACCTTTGACACGACCCTATTTGGTAAATGGTGCATTTATATAGCGCTTTTATCCAAAGCGCTTTACATAGATTGTGCATTACATTCACCCATTCACACACACATTCACACACACATTCATACACCGATGGCAGAGGAAACCATGCAAGGCACCAACCTGCTCATCGGGAGCAATTAGGGGTTCAGCGTCTTGCTCAAGGACACTTCGACACTAACTCTAGGGGAGCCCCCCAGCCCGGGATCGAACTGGGACCCTTGCGGTTTCCAGTTCACTCTACCCGGCCACTCTACCCCTGTGCCACTGCCGCCCTGGTTTGACACAAATTTTGACCTGAAGATCAAAATTCTATTTCTCCCCAGAGCAAGCAGGCAGGCTCTATTATCTCAGTGGTAAAAAAATAATAATAATAATAACCCTGGTTTCCAGATCTGGGATCCAAACCACCAGCGTTACGAGGTTCCAGTGCCGCTGTCCGTCCCTCCTACCCCAGAGACTGATGAAGACAAGAGACTCTACACGGTGGTCTACACCAAGCAGCCCTTCGGCATACAGGTCTTCAGGAAGAGCACAGGAACCAAGATGTGAGTTGTTCAGGAAGATGGACTCAACCCATCCCTTGTTCTTAGTGTACTGTAGGGGCACAACGGCCTATTGAACTAATCGATTGAATCGATCATAAATAACAAAAAGCAATGCATCGCAAACACTATTTAAGCAAATTACTAAATTAATCTCTCTCTCCCTCCCTCTTTCCTCCACCCCCCTCTCTCATTCAATTGGTCCCCCTCTCTCGGTCAGTTGGGACTCCTCTGTGCCAGGTTTTACCTTCTCAGATCTGTTCATCCAGGTGTCCACGCGGCTGTCTTCTGAGTACGTGTACGGCTTCGGGGAGACGGAGCACCCCACTTACAAACATGACCTCAACTATCACACCTGGGGAATGTTCGCCAAGGACCAGCCCCCTGGCGTAAGACAGAAAATAATTACTCACACACACGCACGCACGCGCGCGCGCGCACGAGGAATGCCCCACCACCACCACCAGATCGGAGATAATTGTATTGTAAAGACAGCATGCAGAGATGCAATAGATAATAAACATGCAGCATCAAACACGTAATCACACATGTATAATATTAATTCACACACGCCCACACACCTCAGGGTAATTCGATTTATGTAGGATTTTCTGCCTTTTTCAATTGGTAAGTGATGACTACTGTATGCTGTAGCATTAATTATTTCATTATATCATTGGTTAAATATTTGTAAAATCCACAGAAAGACTTCACATCGTGAGCTTGTAGATCTGCTATTTTTCCCTGTCAAATGACGGAAGTGTAAAATAGGGCTTTATTTACTGTATGGGGAAAAAAACCAAAAAAAGATTGAATATGGTGATACAAGGTTTCTTCCCGACAGCAACGTCTTAATTGATTTGGGGTTCCCTACCTTTTTCAATTCAAATAATGGTTACTTTATGCTGTACCCACTGTTAGTTCCATCGGCTCGTTGTGACCAGCTATTTTCGGTGCACGATCAGTACACTACCAAGTATAAACCAGACATTGAAAGCTCATAGACCAGATTGGACCAGATTGGACGCAAAGCACATCTTTGGTACAGTCATTTACATCGGCAACAGCTGGCGTTTTTTCTTTTATTTTTTTGGGAACGTATCACCACAGTGAATTCCATGAATATATTATATGAAATCCGACTCCCCGACGACATACACCCTCTTAACGGATGTGGGATGACTCGTAAACGACCTTTCCCTGTGCAGCACGTGACACACATATTTGCCTTTCTCACATTGGTGTCACTTTTGATTTGTAGTGGCGTTTTAATACGAGCGGTGATATTGCAGTGTCATCGTGTTCCCTGTGTCAACGTCGGGGCGTCCCTGATAAGAGGTTTTCCTCTCACATCAGCATTATCAGGCTTAATTGCTGAGCTGTCAAGGCAACTCCATAGGGTTCACACATGTGTAACAGGGCTTATTTGGAGAGAGAGAGAGAGAGAGAGAGAGAGAGAGAGAGAGAGAGAGAGAGAGAGAGAGAGAGAGAGAGAGAGAGAGAGAGAGAGAGAGAGAGAGAGAGAGAGAGAGAGAGAGAGAGAGAGAGAGAGAGAGAGGTTGAGAGGTTGAGAGGTTTGTGTGTCAATTTGTGCAAATCTGCAGGTGTATAAGAGAGACAGATATAGGATGAAAGGGCGTCATATATGGAGGTGTACTGTGTGTGTGAGAGAGAGAGAGCATATTGTAAAAACATCAAAGCATGCAAGCGCTGTCCTGTCATTGGCAGTCACCCTTTGCTAGCGGACAAACTAATGACCTGACTCAGACTGTCACACCATGTAACAAGGCCACACACACACACACACACACACACACCACGTGCGCGCACACACACACACACACACACACACACACACACACAGGGTCGTACTTCAGAGCATTCAGAGTGTCCTATATGTGCCAGAGCAGGAGGCCGGTGAGGTATGATGTGTCTCTGCATCCCTCACACCAGGTGACAGTCAAAGGTAGCTGGTCTGCTGTCCCCTGCCATCTCTTCCTCTCCATGTATTCTGTCCTCTCTCTCTCTGATGGATTGATTGAATACTTATTAGCAGTTTGCAAAAAAAGCACAGGAAAGTCATTTCATTACAAGGTCTGCTAAGAGGATTTTAAACCCAAGAAAGCCTATGGCTTGTTTCCATTAGGGTCCTTTGTACTAAATTCATCGAAACATTTAATGACAGACACATATACAATACTACGCAAAACATCATATAAACAGTTAGAAAAATATGTACAGAAAACAGTTGGGGGGGGGGGGGCGGTTTCGAATTGCAGCCACCTGTAAGTAGTTTTGGAGGAGAGTAGGTATTTGCACTCCTTTACGACTATTGTAAAGGAGTGTAAATACCTACTCTCCTCCAAAATAGTGTTCTACATTTTAGTGGCATAGCAGGAGAAAAAAAATGAACCCCTTGTTTGAGCGGGTTGAACGTGATTAGTGGAGCTCCCTCTAGTGTTGTGATTGTGGACGTCATTGACATTTTTGAAATAGTTTGACAGGTACATGGGTGTCTTTGTGGTGTAGCGTATCTTGTAGACTAGGCCCATTGCAAGTTGCTGTACTCTCTCCTCTGAGCAGGGGTTAAATGAGTTGTAAATGTAAGGCCAAGAAGTAGCCTAACCAGTTTTTTGGGGGATTTAACGGTGTCGAAAGCCTTTTGGAGGTCCAGCATGACCATGCCGCAGTATTTGCCCACGTCCACCTCATGTTTGATGTGGTCGTTCAAATAGAGAAGGCATGTGTCAGTGGAATGGGATGTTCTGAAGCCAGATTGGAATTCGTACATTCTTTTTTTTTCCCAGCAAGATACTTTTCAACCTGTTCATAAACAATGTTTTCCATAACTTTCTAGATGGAACTAAGAATAGAAATAGGGCGGTAGTTGCCGGGGTCTAATTTGCTTCCATTTTTGTATAGAGGGGACCCTAACCCTCACACTATTTTGAAATCATGGGGGACAAGTCCCTGTTTGATGGAGAGGTTTATTATGTGGGTGATGATTGGAGAAATGGAGGCGGCTGAGTCTCTGAGAACTTCGGAGGGAATATTGTCATGTTACCTTATTTCTTTGAATATTGCACTGTTTTTGGAGGTTCACATGGTGGGTTTTGATATCTTGTTGAAGCATTTAGCGAGCTTAGACTTAAATGTATCAACTTCAGAGCATTTTTTGTCTCTGACTTTCATAGCAGTCAGTCCAAATTCATCCATGGCTCTGAGCGGGCTTTAACCCTGATGGTTCTCATGGGAGCCATGCTATTCAATATTGATAGGAATTTGGTTTAGAAGCCAAGCCATGATTTAAGGGATCTAGATACGACTGTTTTGTGACAGCCGGCCTTAGGTTTTAGTTTTTTACGGTCTCTCCTTTTAAAAGTGGCTTTCAAAAGAGGATATCGTCTATGTTACACTGTAAAATCCGGAATCTTGCGGCTGCATTTTGATTCCATTTGTACCCTCACAGAGCTAAATTAACTTTGCGGATTTTACTGTCAAGCCTGAGTTCCTTGGGCAGGTTGTAAAAAGTGCTGTAATATGACTTGGGGAAACAACAGGGCTCAGAAATTCAATCAAAGTAGGGATACTGCGGTCGTGCCGATATTGACTGAGCTGTCCTGTCTTGCCCTACCTGGGCCCATATCAACACCAGTAAACATGAGTACACACCATGCCGTGCTACAGTTCTATTCCCCCACGGATCTATACTGGGCCCCCTCCTTTTCCCCGCTCTACACAAATATAGGCAATCTACAAGCTTCCAAACACGTCATAACGTGACACTATGTTTTGCCAAATGTTTTCCCCAGAATAGGGATGCTCAGGATCGTGTGCATTAGATCCTTTAGATAACTGTTTTCCATACTGTGGGTCGCGGACCAATTTTTATGGGTCGCGAGTAAAAATCCCAGGCTGTCTCCCATTAAAAAAATAAATACATTTAAAAAAGATTTAAATAAGGTAAACAAAAAGAATATCACAACTTTTCATCAATGAAATTAATTCCAACATATTTCAAAAGTATTTCATGAATAAAAATAAAAGGCATCAAATAATTTCCATAAATAGATAGAAGTAGTGAAAATAGCAGATCTACAAGCTAGAAGCGATGCCCTGTGAGCTTATAGATCGGCTATTTTCACCAGTTTGGGCCCCGGGCAAACGTCTAATTTCTCTTTTGGGTCTCGAGCTAAAACGTTTGGGAACCACTGCTTTAGATCTCTGTCTGTTTCTGCTCCAGTACAAGATGAATTGCTATGGAGTGCATCCCTTCTATATGGGCCTTGAGACGCCCACCACCACCACCACCACCCACGCACACGGTGTGTTTCTCCAGAACAGCAATGCCATGGGTGAGAGACGCACGCACACACGCACACACACATACACTCAAATATGTATATGCCAATGCATATTCATACACGCGCAAACATGGGACCACACATACACAAGCCCACACATGCATATGCAATGCAAATGCATATGTATTTATGCATACTGTAGATGAGTGAAGCAATCTTCCATGTTTCGAGTATGTCATCTGACAAGCCGTCTTATTTTAAGCCAGCAGAGTGCAATGTGCATGTACTGTGTACGTTTTGTGTGCATACAGAATATGTCAACACATACTGCATTATACACACACACACACACACACACACACACACACACACACACACACACACACACACACACACACACACACACACACACACACACACACACACACACACACACACACACAACCAACCTCATAGATTTGATCTTGCATGCTTTCTTTCTAGATGTGACATTCCAGCCAACTCCGGCGCTGACGTACAGAACTCTGGGTGGGATCCTAGACTTCTACATGGTCCTGGGACCAACCCCAGAACTGGTTGTGCAGCAGTACACCACAGTAAGTTTGTTTGTGTGTGTGTGTGTGTGTGTGTGTGTGTGTGTGTGTGTGTGTGTGTGTGTGTGTGTGTGTGTGTGTGTGTGTGTGTGTGTGTGTGTGTGTTTGTTTTAGTGCCTGCATGTTGTAGTATGTGCAGTGTTTGGCAGCAACATGTTACCAGTATAGTATACTGTAGTTACAAAGAATTGCTACTAAAATATTGCAGTTATACCGATAATAGATAAAACATATCTCTACCACATTCCTTCTGTCAGGCCTATCACCACTTGATGAATTTATTTTTCAATTTTTTTCATTTTGGTATTATTCCCATTTGCAGCTCTGTCGCTGATTAATGACTGAAGGAAAGTAACCGCTGGAATAAGCATGCATTCAGCATACACACGGTTGGATTCAAGGACTGTTTTGCAAAATGTTAGCAAAAACAAACTGATTTGGGCATTTTGTACTGAACATTCAGCAAAAATAATGTCAATATTGTTATTGATTCACTATGTCAAAGGACATCAGTAGCACAATGCTCTCATACACACTCTTGATGGCGAGGTGCTTGAAAACAAAAAGCAACTCGCGCTTTTGTGATCCATCACAAGGTTTCTTCTTTTTCTTCTCAAGGAGTTTTTCCTTGCCCAATTGAGGGTCTAAGTAGGTGTTGTTGGTTTCATTAATTAAAAATGTGGACCTGCGAAACACTTTGAGAGTGTAACACTGATTCAGGGCCAGTTGAGTTGAAGTGCCTTTTTACAAAAAAATGTGTCTGTGTAGTTATTGGAGAGAAAAGAAAGATTGAGTGATGGATTTGTAACAAACAGTAATATTATCGTTAATAACAAATTACTGCTCCCATAGAATGATAAATAAATTAACTTTTGAACTGATTAACAAGTAGAAGAATACATCATTTTCTGATTAACGTATAATCTCTGTGTGTGTGTGTGTGTGTGTGCGCGTGCGTAAGAGTGTGTTTTCTGTGCCTGGCCGTGGGCCGCTGTTGATGGACTGCAGCAGCTGGGAGTTCCTCGCTTCGTTGCTCTCTCTCATCTAGCCAATCTAAACACACACAAACACACACACACACACACACACACACACGCATGCACACTCAAACAAAAACAGACACATGCACGCGTGTGTACTGTACATTCACACACACACAAACAAGCAGGCAAAGACAACTGCTTTATGGGCAAAGTCCATAAAGTCCTCTTTCTTCAAAACGAACCTTCCCTAGAACTGTTCTGAACTTTTCTTGATTGTTCTTTCCTACCAAACAGCTGATTGGACGTCCTGTACTGCCGGCTTACTGGTCCCTCGGGTTCCAGCTCTGTCGCTATGGATACGCCAATGACACTGAGATTGCAGATCTGTACAGGGACATGAAGGCAGCTGGTATACCCTATGTAAGTTCCTTTAACCGCATGAACTCTAGTGCCCCCACTAGCGCTGGCTGTTCTGGGCAAAGCATTGCAGATCTACAAGCTCACAATCTGTCATGACGCATAGTGACCGCTGAGCCCTATTTTGCGCGTATTCATTACTGCCAGGTGTTATGTCTTAACTTAAGACCTAGAGGCGTAGTCAACACTGGTTGGCTATTTTGAGGACGGTAAAATGTGCATTTGGCCAACGCGCTAAATTAGTGTAGTTTGGGCATTACATTCAGAGTAGTGGCTGACATTCCCTTTAAGATCAAGGTGCGCTGTGCACAACAGGCAGGCGGTGTTATCTTCCCTTCTTCCACCATGAAAGGTCCGACATTTATTTTCAGAGACACTTGATTGCCTTATATCAATTTGCATTAGCTGCTTGAAATTTTTTCTTTCTCACAGTTATAATTTTCTCACAGTGACTATTTGGAAAGACATCTCCAAAAATGATCTGATCTCCAAGTCCAGTAGATCAGATATTTTCCACAGCATAGGCGGGGGCCAGCTAAAGCGAAAGCAAACGTGCATGTATGTTTGTAGTGAGAGAGAGAAAAAAACATTTGTTTCATTTCACTTCTACAGGCAAGACAACAGTAAACTAACTTTAATTGTATTTCATACTGTAGGATTAATGAAGGAATAAGTATTTGAAATGCCACCTAAATTGTAAGTGAAACATGAGTCTTTCAGATCGGATGGATTGATACAGAGTGAGTAGGGCTCTGGCTGCCTATCATATGCATGCGCTCTGTGCTCCCGCCACCGGCACCGCCCAACACTGGCTTTTCGCTCTTTAGCTTTTGATAGTGGGATAATACAATCATAATAAACATAGAAACTTCACAGATAATAGAGAACTTTGAATTACAACAATCGCTTGAGAATTGGTCGAGTACGGCTTAGTTAAACTGCTGGTGTCCTACTACAACCAAACATTATAATTTTTTCACTAACTCTGACTGCTAGATCAATAGTGTAGTGTGCCACTGCTGCCAGCAAAAACAGCGATTTTACTGCACCTTTGAAAAATCATGGAATATTCTCTGTGACCGCTGTCCTCACAAAGATGGGCTCGTTACACGCACAGGGTTGTCGTAGTAGAGGGGAAAAAAATAGTATGGTCGCGATCCTCCATTCAAGAGCTATGGCCGTTTCAATGAGGCTTGTCCCTGCCGTAAAGCAGGAGGAACAGAGATCTAGCAGAGATATGGCCGTTTCACTGCAGGAAATAAACAGGAAGTAAACAAGCTTTTATTTTTTTGACGTCATTTCCGGGTCTGACGTCATCAGGCAGTGGAAGCATCATCCATAGGATAGGTAACAGCGCAATCTAGTGGAAAACCACTGAAAACAAAAACTCGTCCAAACTCGTCGACTGCAGTCTGAGCCTTGGTAGGCTGCACCAACGCTCCTGATTTCGTGTATAGAGGGGCGGGTGTATAGAGGCGCAGAGAGATCGCGCCTGATCCCATTGGTTCACCGATCTGTCCGTCAACCCCGCCCCGTTAACACAACATTACGAGCGACGCCCACTGCACTGTGGTTGGTTGGGGAAATGAAACACTTCCTATACCGGGTACACCGACGCGTTCCTCCAGGCTTTTATTTTTTAGCAAAACTAAACAATAAAAGTCTGGAGATCGAGGCTAGAGCCTTGGTAGAATTCGATGCGTTAATGCGTCCATGGCAGTCAAAGAGCTAACGACGTGATCCTGAGACGTCTTGGTAAGTCATGGGGTAAAATACCAGACACCACATACTGTAGCACCCTTAATTAACACTCCCCCAGGCGCTGAATATGCTGGCAAGTCTTGAGTCTAAAGTGTTTTCGCTCAGCTTGGCTTGGAAAATAGCAATTGTGCATAGATGGTGTTCTACAAACAATTATATTCCCCCACACACTGGTTACCTCTTCTATCAATTTATTAAAAACAAACTGACATTTTGCTCGTTGATAATAATCTTTATTTATATAGCACCTTTCATGACATACTGTAAATGCAGCTCAAAGTGCTTTACAGAGCAAAAAACACAAAACAAAAAAATATAAAATAAAACATAGAACAGTGGCATAAAAATAATGGCTAAAACAATACATAACAGGCAGTGAGCACAACAGTAAAGACATGAATAACACCACAGAGATTTAGAAGAGAAAAAAATCAGCGAAGAAATAAGTCTTGAGCAGGTGCAGTGTTGGGCGTGTTACTTTAAAAAAGTAATTAGTTATAGTTACTAGTTACTTCTCCAAAAACTGAATTAGTAACTGAATTACTCTGTTGTAAAAGTAACTAGTTACTAGGAAAAGTAACTATTTGCGTGAAAAAGTTGTAATATGTCAAAGAATTTGGATTGTTTTTGGGAGCAGGTTTCACAAGCCAGGTGCAGTAGAACAGCATAGACAAGTACTTACTACTTACACATACAGTAATAACCTTTGCCATGAGGGAGAAATAAACTTCAACTTCAATATATGTATTGCACTTCAATATAATATTTATTGCACCTCAACGCACAGCAACTGGTAGATGATTAAAACAGGTTTAATTGCCTACACCAGTGATTCTCAAACTTTTTGAAAGTCCAGTTTTTAAGTCTCAATATGTTGAAATACATTTTTTTTTTAAAGTAACCTATTTTCCATTCAGTGACAGTTGTGCTAGTCAAAAATCTTCCTTAATTTGGTCTAAAGCTTTACAGAGCAACATGTTCACATACATTTGTCAACTATAAAGAAAAACACTGGACTACACTACAGTGCTTTTAGTGTAAATTCAAGAAAAACTGTCTTAGTTACAACTTCAGACAAGACAACTGGTATGGTACTGGTAGACAATACTGTAGCCTACTTCAAGTATTTTATTTGAGCAGAAGTAAACAGTTAAACAACAAAGTACTTTTAACACTATTGTGAATTAAAGACACAAACTGGCTCAGAACTTAAGACATCTGTTCTAGTAGACCAGTTGTCACACACGCACGCACGCACGCACGCACATGCACACACACACACACACACACTGAATTGGAGTTGCTTTGGACAGACGTGGACAAACGCTTCCCCCCGGCACACAACGTGCACTTCACGTGCACATTCTTTCCTTTCCTTTCAATAAATGTGAAGTAGTGCTTGTAGCGCCAATTTGTGAAAGCCATCTTGTCGGATTGCTCGTGACTCGCCATCTCTTCTCTACTGGTCTGGTTGTTAAAGTTAGTTTGTTTGTGTGTGTGTGCCGTGCTGGGTTTGTGTGTAAAAAATACCCATGAAGATATAAATACCAAGGATTCGTCAGTGATGTTATGTCACATGTCACTGCTTAAACAGCGTCGAGTCCGTGTTACTTCCTGGTTGCGTAACAGCAAAAAGTAAGAGACATCACTGTCGTATCCTTGGTATTTTTTCTAACCGTGTCATGTTTGCAGCAGGAGGAGCAAGCCCCAGCCTGTAGTAGCGCTGCGCGCACACACACACACACACACACACACACAAACACTGTCAGCCGGCCCGTGGTAACACAAAGCTTGGGGACGCTTGACATAGTAACGGAGCACATTTCATTGTCAGTAACGGTAACGGCGTTGTGACGATGGAAATTGTAATTAATTAGATTACTCGTTACTGAAAAAATAACAGCGTTAGGTAACGCCGTTTATTTAAACGCCGTTATGCCCAACACTGCATAGGTGTAATGGGAGTTTATTCCAAGCCGTCGGCCCATAGAAGCAGAATGCTGCTTCGCCGTGTTTTTTATATGACATTTCAGGCACTTCGAGTAGGCCAGCACTAGAAGACCTGAGGGGGCGGTTTGGAACGTATCTAGGGAGGAGGTCATAGAGGTAGGAGGGTGCCAGACCATTGAGAGCTTTATAAACAAGTAAAATAATGTTTTAATCAATCCTAAAAACAACCGGGAGCCAATGTAGTGATGCTAAAACTGGAGTAATGTTCTCTCATCTTAGTTTTGGTTAAAAGTCTGGCTACCACATTTTACAACTAATCTGTCGCTTGTTTTCTTTGGCAGGCCAGAAAAAAGTGCATTACAGTAATAAAGTCGAGAGAAAACAAAAGCGTGGATCAACATTTTTGCATCGTCCAACGACAGAGGCTCTAATTCGTGCAATATTTCTGAGATGGAAGAAGGCAATCTTGATTACATGACTAATATGTGTATTAAAATTCACTTCAGAATCAATAATAACCCCCAGGTTCTTGACTGTAGTGTTACTTCCTACAGTCATGTTACCAAGCCTACTTGTTATTGACTCTCTCTGCTCACTGGAGCCAATTATGAGAATCTCTGTCTTATCCTCATTTAGTTTGAGAAAGTTCTCACTCATCCAGCATTTGATGCTGGACAGACAGGTCAACAACGGATCCAGAGCACTGGGGTCATCTGGAGCTACAGAAAGTTACAGCTGGGTATCATCAGCATAGAAATAGACTCCGTGTTTGGTGATAAGTTCTCCCATGCAGCAGCACAGCAGCAGTATATACAGGGAAAATAATAGCGGACCAAGAATTGAGCCCTGTGGAATACCAGAGCAGATGTCGTGTTTATCTGAGTCATAGTTAAGTTGCTAGTTGACAAAAAAGCTTCTGCCTGTTAGGTAAGAATTAAATCATAACAAGGCTGTGCCCGACAAACCTATCCAGTACTCCAGATGTTGTATTAAAATGGTGTGATCAATTGTATCAAACGCAGCGGTTAGATCAAGGAGTAGGAGGACGGATACGTCTTTATTGTCAGCGGACACCGTAAGATCGTTAATAACTTTTACAAGTGCTGTTTGAGGGGTTGAGGAGGGTCTGTGCGACCAAAACTTAGATTTTATTTAAAACATTTTCTTTTTTACTTTCAACCAATTAAACCTTATAATACTTAGTTGACTGGGGTCCCCCAGGGCTCTATAGTTTTGTTGTTTTCCCTCTACAACGTTGCGTTGTGAGCTTGTACATTGGCAATTATTTTGCCCAGAATAAGGACGCTAGGGTTCAAGTGGTTAATGCTATTATCCACCATAGAGGTAATTTAATACAGAAGTTGTATACAACAGTCAACAGATAGTGTGTAGACATTGAATACAATGAATGAGCCTATAGATTAGGCTAATGTAATGTGACTGCTCCCATTCTGACCCACATAGGATGTCCAGTATGCAGACATTGACTACATGGAACGTCAGCTGAATTTTGTCCTAGACCATCAGTTTCAGGGCCTACCCGCCCTGGTTGACAGCATGAGAGGAGAAGGCATGAGGTTCATCTTCATACTGGTAAAGGAATTTAGCATACATTATATGAAAACATTATGCATGATGCGGTTGCCATATTAGAATGTGAGTGTAGTGCTTACTTGTACTAGTGGGTGAGTGACACTTCTAGTTGTATCTTAAAGTACCTAAGGCACTATAGTGTAATCTGGGCTAGTTTACACTGTAGTGTAAACCTACACTAGGCAGAGCCGTGCGGGAGAAATGCGGGGCCCTGTGCGAAGTCGCGTGCGTGCGCGCGATTTTTTTTCCGAGTTTTTGGTGGTTATTTGCGGTTATTTCTTTTTATAACTCTTAATAAATGTGATTCTGTTCATTTAAAAAAAAAAAAAAAAAAAAAAAAAAAGCGCGGGCCCTGTGCGGCCGCACCGTTCGCACTACCCTTGGCGCGGCCCTGACACTAGGTGTAGGTTCCACTGCTGGAGCTGTGGGGAATACTTAAAAGTAAAACTCAGACACAAGGGGTTAACTGATTGCCGGCTATTTATATTGAAAAAACAAACACATAAAACAAACAAACATGTAAATAACAACAGGGGAAATACAAATACTTGTTGGTGCCACCACTGTGGCAATTGCTTGGCCACTTTCACTTCTCAAGTTCACTGTATATCTAATCTGGGTGCACCCTTCTAACTTGAACCTCAGTTGTCAACATTACATTCAAGCTTTTTCTGTTCCAGTTCAAATCAAAACAAAAAATCACAATAGGACAATTGCATCATACAACCATAAACACCCACCCTTTAAATAGGTAACTATTCATTCAGTCACAATTCCCAATTTGAGGAGGTAAGGTAAGTTTCAGTATCAGTATACGTGGTAAGGTTCCAGGGGTACACCAAGAAGGTAGGTGTCAGTGTAAATGTCAGAGTTCCAGTTGGGTTCCAATACCTAGGAGGTAAGTATCTTTGTTCCAAGTTCCAGGGGAATTGTGTGTGTGTGTGGTGTGGTGTGGTGTGGTGTGGTGTGGTGTGGGTGTGTGTGTGTGTGTGTGTGTGTGTGTGTGTGGGGGTGTGTGTGTGTGTGTGTGTGTGTGTGTGTGTGTGTGAGGGAGAAAGGGGGAATTGGGAATACTGCAGCTGAGAGTGGGGGAGTCTGCAGAAATAGGCCTACCACACCGTAGAGTGCAGTAGAACTGTCCAGTGATCGCTGTCAATCACTCTCTAGATCCTGGTGGGTCACTGGAAAAGATCCAATCCAACAAAAAACCTGACCTGTCATCAGACAGGGTCAGAGAAATCCAATCAGTATCATTGTATCTACTGTCTGTTCTATTCAGTTTTTAACCATGAAATATGCATTACATGAACTTTTAAGTGAAACAATAAATGAAATGTATGCAACACTCTATGCATACTGTATGCAACACTGCATTTTTAAATCTTTGTACAGATGTATTTTAAACAAAACCATCTTCACATGAATTCAACTCTTGTCAAGTGCAATGCAAAATGGATTACATGCACATTGGAGCAATACATCCATTTAGTAATCAACACAATAGGGCTTTCACCAACTAGTATAACCACTAGTCGACCTTGTTGGTACTAGTCGAATAGTTGAAAAAAATAAAGATTTTTTTATGCCATAGTAATGGCCCATCTTACTATTATTATTATCCTCCTGACTTTATTTTGTTTTTTTATGTAAATTTCGACTAGTCGACTACCACTGGGTCAAATTAGTCGACCTGTAAAAATCTCTAGTCGTGAAAGCCCTACAACACAAACAAACTCCATGTTAAACTATTACATTAGAATGTGTTCACCATTAACTCAAATTGCAAAATGAAACAAAACAACATCCCTTAATTTAAAATAATGAACAGTCTCACCGATTCTGTGAAACAGGCATGAAATGCAATGGCTGCCCCAGTGAATCCACAATTGGGTTCTAGAAGTCAAACAATACCACAAATTAAAGCCAAAGTAATTTTAACTTATGTGTTACTCTTCAAATGAAAATATAACAACGGGTGAGTTACCTTGATTCTCTGTGGTTTGCATTTATTTATATTCTTCTAGATCTCAACTTCTCCTCTCTGTGTTCTGTGCTGTCTGTTCTGTGGCTTTTTTTTCTGGCTGTCTCCAACCTCAACAGCTGAACTGACTCTAGCTTGATTGGGGATTGGTTTGATTAGTGCAGGACTGCAGGTGTGAGTAACTCCCTGCCTTTTAAGGTCAGCCTGACCTGATTGACTGCTAATTGGACAGAACCACTCTGTCTCTAATATAAGTGGGAGATAATTTGCAGGTATTCTGCACCACTCAGTGGTTAAGTTTGAGATGTCATGTGTAGTCCACTCCATATCATGTGTGTTACATGAGTGTTTTGCGGACCTCCAAAACAGTGTGTAATTTAAAGTTAACTTTTACTTACGTTTATCCTATGTCAGACCCAGAGATGTCTATGCTTGACAATGTGTAACACAACATATTACTGTATTGGTATGTTGTTGTTTATTTTTTTTACATTTCGTTGACCACACGGAATGATGCAATGATAACAGTGAGAAATGCTAAAAGCGGTTATTTGGCTCAACATTAGAGCCTAAACTGAAGAAGTAGTAGGGAATAACTAATACATCTTACAGCGGCTTACATTTTCTTTGTACGGCAGCTGAGCTACAGTACAGTAGCACCTCAGTCACACCAAAGAACCACTGAAGAACCAAGTGTGTGTGTGTGTGTGTGTGTGTGTGTGTGTGTGTGTGTGTGTGTGTGTGTGTGTGTGTGTGTGTGTGTGTGTGAGAGATAGGATCCAGCTATCTCAGGTAACGAGACCGTGCCTTACCCTGCCTTCGAGCGTGGCATAGAGAAAGATGTCTTCATCAAATGGCCAAAAGCACTCGGTGATGAAATCGTCTGGGGGAAGGTAAGGCGAGAGAGACGATTCACACAAAGAAAGAGCTAGCAATGCAGAGTTGGAGAAAGGAAGTGATTGTAAATACAATTGAAGTGTTAAAGGTTTCATGACATTAATTTTTTCAACACATTGAAAGTCTTTGTCATCAAATCAAACTTTATTTATAAAGCACATTTAAAACAACAGAAGCTGACCAAAGTGCTGTACAGGGTTGAGTCAAACGAAGCATCAACGCATCAATAAGCAGACAAATACAGTGCATTATTAGGACACAATAGCAGCAGATCAAGGACAATTAAAAGCCAAAGAGAATAAGTGGGTTTTTAGGAGGGATCTAAAAACCCCAATGGACTGGGCAGAACGGATGGGGAGAGGGAGGTCGTTCCAGAGCGTGGGGGCGGCAGCAGCAAAAGCGCGGCCACCCCTGGTCCTTTTTTTGGTCTTTGGGACGATCAGTAGGGACTGATCAGCGGACCTTAGGGCCCTGGCTGGAATGTATGGATTGATGAGCTCAGCGAGGTATAGTGGAGCAAGCCCGTTTTGAGATTTAAAAGCAAATAAAAGGACCTTAAAATTAATTCTAAAATTGACAGGGAGCCAGTGAAGTGAGGCCAGGACAGGACTGATGTGCTCACGTCTTTTTGTGCCGGTGAGGTCCTTCAAAAGTGTATAAAAAGTTTTAACTGAAAATTCCACTCCAGTGAGCCACTGCAGGTGTTTTTCTCTCACATTTCTAAAGCCTTTTCAACTGCAATGTCAAAAGTAATCTTTGCCTGCGGGTGTCGCTGTTGAGGGATTTTGCCCTTTCAATCATCGCCTCTGCTCCCCCCCCCCCCCCCAAAAGGAAAGGATAGGGGAGGGGAGGGGCGGGGAGGAGAGGGGGTGGGATTAAGTGACTATGACATCAAAGTCAAGGGACCAATCCCAGATTACTTTTCAGCCTAATTATTAAAAAAAAAAGAACAGACCACAGAAAATCCACTAAATGTTCAAAGTTCAGGTTTTTGGGGTGTAATTGAGGTCATAAAACCCCCCCAAAAATAAAAATAAATAAAAAAGTGAAAATGATTGTCATATAACCTTTAATGTTTCCTCCTTTTCTTTGCCAGGTGTGGCCTGACTTCCCCGGCGTAATAGTGGATGAGTCTCTGGACTGGGACACCCAAGTGAAGGTAGAACAACAATCCAACAGCCAATCCCATAAGATAGATAGATCTTTATTGGAAATACAGGTGTGGTAGCAGCACCGCAGTAAGCATAAAACACAGGATCGACACGAGAGATAAAATTAATGAAAATGTAATAAAGTCTAATCTATCACCAGCAGTGTTGGGTAACGTTACTTTTAAAAGTAACTTTCAAGTAACTGACAGCGTGTCACAGGTTTTGAGTCCCGATCCTGACAGCCTTTGCTGCATGTCACTCCGCATCTCTCTACCCATTTCCTGTCAGACTACTATCCTATCAATAAAGGCATAAGAGACTAAAATTAAATTAAAAAAAGCTATTTGTTACGTTACAGGATTACTACTATTAAAAAAAGTATTCCATTACATTACAGGATTACCTTCTGAGAAAAGTAGCTTTTTTGATTATTCTTGCGTTGCCGCTATGGAAGTTTGGTAAACAAAATCAAGAGTGCAGCCTACCGGAGTGACCATCAGTGTTGTGGAGCTGTGCTGGGCCTCACCAAGGCGAAAAGTAATATTAACACACTGAACACATATAGTCCATTAGCGGATATGTACAGAGAATCGACACTGAGGCTCACATTACTGTCATTGGAACTTCTCAGATACTCAACTACCATGATTGGATGTAGTATGTCCTATATTAGATCTATTAAAACGTTTGCACTGGCATTTTACATCATCTCTTGTCTGAACTTACTTCCAGCTATACAGGTCATATGCAGCATTTCCAGATTTCTTCCGCAACCGCACAGCAGAATGGTGGCTTCAGGAGATCAAGGACTTCTATGATTTAACAATGAAGTTTGATGGACTCTGGATTGTGAGTGATCTGAATAATGCAGGGACCATGTCATTTGTATACAAGCTAAGTTTGACTACACATGCTAACTAACATGGTATGATGCGTGCGTGCGTGCGTGCGTGCGTGCGTGCGTGTGTGTGTGTGTAGGACATGAATGAGCCTGCTAGCTTTGTCCATGGTACGGTTGGAGAAACTTGTCTCGGTGAACCCTTGTTGGAGAATCCTCCGTATATGCCACGTAAGATGCGCCCAGAAAACACTATCATATGTTATTTTACACTTAATTGATGTTTCCATATGAAAACGAATTGAAAAAGGTGCTTGAATTGAAATTCATTAAGCAACTGTGTTTGTATTATTGTGGTTTTGCTTGTATAGTTTTGTATTTATGTGTTCATGCTCAATGATGCGTTTCACATACATTTTGTATGCATTGCACCTTACTGTGTGTGTGTGTGTGTGTGTGTGTGTGTGCGTGTGCGTGTGTGCGCGTACGTGTGTGAGAGTAGCCCTGGAGTCTAAACACAGGGGTCTGAACCATAAGACGCTATGTATGAACAGTCAACAGTTCCTCAGTGACGGAACACCAGTCAGACACTATGATGTCCACAACCTCTACGGCTGGTCACACACCAAGCCCACATACGAGTATGTACTGTACTGTATACAGTGTGTCTGTGTTTTTGCAAGTATGAGTGTGTAAGTAAGCAAGTGATATTGCATTATTGAATTTACCTATTCTCTCACAAATTAAGTAATGCTTTAAACTTTAAACTAAACCTTTTTTGTGGCATTGTGAGTCAGGAGAATAGGTTGCAGGGCAGTAAGGCAGAAGCAGGGCATTTGAAATGCAAGGGTTTATTTGCAAGCAACTGAATGCAGTAGGGATATACACTTAAGGACAACACTAGGAGATAAAGACTTTACACAAAGAAAACAGTATGATCTTAACCATAATTTAAACAGTTTAAACAAGGCATGTAGATGTACCCATGATACAAAAGGAAGGGGAAAAAAGGGTCTGTAAAAATATGTCTTGAACCCTCGGAATAATTCATTTTTTTATGTTGCCTAATGCAGACATGACAATGTTAAAAGGTCACTATTAAATATTTGTAAGGCAGTAACTTTCCAGTGTATACTGTATGTATATTTATCTACATTGTCAGCACTCTGCCAAGCACCCGGGACACCTGTTTTGCTGAGATGAGCATACTACATTTTGAACCACCCTTCTTCTTACATTCATTCTGCTGTTGTGGTTAACCCAGAGAGGGATCGATGGGAAAGGAGCCTGCAGCGTTAATGTCACGTATAGACATGGACGTGAGGATTGTGTTTGAGAGTGATTGATCCTGTCTCCTGTGTACAGTGCTCTGTTGAATGTGACTGGCAACAGAGGAGTGGTGGTTACTCGCTCCACCTACCCATCCAGTGGTAAATGGGCTGGACACTGGCTGGGAGACAACAATGCCAGCTGGGACCAGCTATACAAATCAATCATAGGTGTGTGGGTGTGTGTGGGTGCCGGTGTGTGTACAGATATTACAATATTAAGATGATAATAATACCCACTTTACTCTGATTATGGGTACATGAGTCATGTTATAAGTACAAGGTGAAACTGAATAATGTTGCAATCACTTAAGTACCCAAAATCACAATCAATATATCCTCAAAGGTGTCATTACTTTTATATACGCTAGTAGTTACCATTTCATCTACAATACTCTGACAGAAACTATTTATCCCAAGTTATGTTACTGTATGTTCATGTGAGAAATCACTCATTTGACCAGTCATTTTACAGAATGGAATGCAACATATAAACACAATAAATAGTCCTGGCTAACAGTGTGAGAAAGAGTTGACAGTACAACCAATAAAGCATTGGCTAGTCATGCTTGATGCGAATGACTGACTAGTATCTACCTAAACAAATATCTCTCTCTCTTGGTCCACAGGCATGATGGAGTTCAGTCTGTTTGGCATCCCCTATGTAAGTATGATAGCCTGATCTTCATTTTGATGAGACGGAATCCCATTGATCTTCCAAAGCAGAATTACAATGGCAAAATGTTCTATTGTTTTTGGTTCATTTGATGCTATGACACAAGGACAACTGGAGATGAATCCAGAAAGCATTTTTGATTGCAATGCTCACCATATCCCCATAAATGGTTGTCCTTGTCCTCCTTGTCCTCGTAAACAAGAATTTGTCTTTAGTTGATGTGTCTGGTTAAATGAAGGTTAATGTTTATCATTGTCACCACTTCTATTTATCTGTCTCTGTTACTCTATGTGTCTGTACTTGTCTTTTCTCTCTCTGCATCCTTCACCTCCCACTCTCTGTCCTCTCTGTTCCTCTTTGTCTGCCTCTCAAAGGCATGATCTGTTTCACCCTGTATCTGTCCTTCCTAACTTTCCTTTCATGTCTTTCCCTTTCTCTCCGTCTTCCTCTGCAATTATCTCTCTCTGTGTCTTCCTCTGCCATTCTCTCTCTCTCTCTCTCTCTCTCTCTCTCTCTCTCTCTCTCTCTCTCTCTCTCTCTCTCTGTGTGCGTGTATTGTCTCTCTCTCACACTGTGCTTTTTGTCTCCCTGGCCTCTCTTTTGATCACTATGGATTGACTGTCTGTCTGTCTCTCTTCAGACAGGGGCTGATATATGTGGTTTCTTCAGCACTGCTGAGTATGAGATGTGTCTTCGCTGGATGCAGCTGGGGGCCTTTTATCCCTTTTCTCGTAATCACAATGGCAAGTTCAACCCGGTGCGTACACACACACACACACACACACACACACACACACACACACACACACACACACACACACACACACACACACACACACACACACACACACAGTAGAAGATAGACCTGTTACAGTAGGTGTCTTAGTGTCCATGGCATTCATTCGAGTGGTGACCTTTTACAGCCTTGGAACACATTTGAGAAATCCAATAACGCCCGTCCGGAGATCGATCCCGCGGGGCCAAATTTCCCCACACCGGAGCTGCAGCCAGGACACAGTGGTGTGTGTGTGTGTGCGTGCGAGCGAGCGTGTGCCTGTACAGTGTGAGTTAGGGGTATAATTTGATTTTCAAGGTGATCCATGTACAACTACCCTCCATCCAATGCAAACCCATCCCACTACCAGCTGTCTCGGTCACGTACTAATACCTTGCTAATGGGTGCTTTAATAGCATGAATATAGGAAAGAAAATAGACAGCCTAAAAAAAGTATAGCCTACAGCATACTCCAAACAAAGCCAAACTTTTTTCGGCTTTGGCAGGGCTTGCCGAACCTAAGAAAGTTTGGTAAGACTTAAAATTAAGGTCGGGTCTATAATGTGCCAATACGTTTGTACTTTTACTCAAGTGAAATTTGAAGGCCAGCGGTCCGGGCACCTAGGCTCCAATGTAGCCTGACAGCGCGTCGCGGGTTCGAGTCCCGATCTCGACGACCTTCACTGCATGTCACTCCCCATCTCTTTCTCCCCGTTTCCCGTCTACCTACTGTACTATAAATAAAGGTATAAAAATCCCCAAAATAAATCTTAAAAAGAAAGGAAAAATTGAATACCGGACTTTTACTTGTAACAAAGTATGTCTACATTGTGGTATTGATACTTTTACTTAAGTAAATAGTGTGAGTACTTCTTCCACTACTGCTTATAAGCGCATTATAATGCATTATAGACCCGACCTTTAAGTAAAGTGTTACCCAATGTTCTTATAGGACAAATCCACCTGTTCCAGCTCAGCTCCGAGTTCTAACCGTTAATAATAATAATAATGATAATGTATCTTTACTGGTATACCCCTTTCGAGGGGGGTCCTTAAACGTTCCGTGGCCACTCAGAAGTCTGCCTAGCAACACTGTGGCTCACTTGAGCCACTCAAGTTTTGTGTACAGCGCTGGAACAGTGATTTTATCACCTGGATCTCCCTCCGATGTGCTTTGGCAAATTTGTCACAGAGGTTTTGTCATTTCTTGCGTCAGGTTTTGTTTACGGTCCCTCCGAGAGGGATTATAGAGGTGTTTGTTCCTCCTAACCCGCTCAGCCAATATTTCTGCAAAACTATCCTGGCAGGATCGAGCCTTGGGTGGAACGCAGAAACAAAACTAAATCCCACCTAGAACTTCTGACCAATCGCACACAATGTACACACAATGTACACACAATGTACACACAATGTTCGGCTAGGGAGGTGTTTGGCTAGTTAGAAAATGTTGGAGGTGCAAGAACTGCCGAGCAGAACGTCTGCAAGACGCAGAATTTCTGCAGCCG
>NC_137606.1:18315966-18415966 GCF_963280865.1 Gymnoscopelus braueri | reverse complement strand
ACACACACACACACACACACACACACACGCACACATATGCACACACCTACATATCGTTGCTGTCGGGCAGAAACCTCTTTTCTCACACGAATCACAAAAGTAGCAGACAAGTTTTGAGCTTGTAGATTTGCTGCTTTTGCTATTTTTGGATTTTAATCCTGAAAAGTAACAGTTTTGGACATATGAGGTTTCCACCCAACAGAGACAATAGGATCTTTAGTTCTATTTATAATGTACATATCTCAGGCTTATGTGAGTAAAGAAATTATGCATGTGCGCACACAGACCTTTATCTCTTTTTGTATTCTTAATGTAAGGCTCAAGCCTTACATCACTTAATGAAATTATTCATTATCTGGGGGAATATTTCACTCGTATGATAAGATCCTATACAATATTGCTTGTAATTAGTATGCAGCACAAATGGCCCTGTGGTCCAAACCAAACTGAAAACACTTCATGTAGAGCCTGTACTGAACTGTTCCAGCAACGTTATACAGTATCAACATCATTACATTTCAAAGGACATTAGATTAGAATTTGCCACACACTCCATGTTTCATGACGTTTATCATCTCCATATAGGCAGGAATCCACATGCCTTGGTAACTAAATTGTTGATTGTAGGAAGATGTGAGAGAAATTAACACTTTGAATATGTATTTTTTAAAGCAAACATTTGTTATTGTCAAAAGTCTCTACAAAATGTCTTAATTTTTCTGAAAAACTATTGTCACACTATCAGTGGTGCTCACACCTTTTCTTGTCAAGGCCCCCCAAAATTATGTTTTTGACTGCCGATCCCCATCAAATGATGTTGTTCCAGGGACCCCCCAGAAGCAAAGATTTGAGTTAAAAATGTTGTTAAAAAAATGTATGTATTCAAAGACTTGCACAAATGTTCAAGATTTTTCAAAAATAGCAGATCTAAAATATTGGTTATATGGATACAGAGTAATGGTGGATACAGAGTAATATAAGAGTAATATATTCAGAGACCGGATTTAAGGATTTTGGGCACATGCCTGGCAGGGTTATTTGGCCGCGGCCTTCCTTAAAACGTTTCCATTACACCCCATTGAAATTCTGAGCACATGGCTGTGGGTTGAAACAAATAACCAGTTCCAGGATGGAGGACGAGTGAAATTTCCCATAAGTGGATATAATGAAGATGTGTGTGTTGCTTGGCCTCAGGTTTGTGAATGACAGAGCTACATGGGACATCCACAAACAGTTCCTCTGGGGACCTGCTCTGCTCATCACCCCTGCACTTGACCAGGTACACTCAAATCTGCACTGTACACACACACACACACACACACACACACACACACACACACACACACACACACACACACACACACACACACACACACACACACACACGCACGCACACGCACACGCACACGCACACAGACACAAGCTTTAGACATCACAGTGTGATGGTTGTCATGTGTTCCACTCCATCTGTGCTCTATGGTAGGGGTATCCAAAATATTCCATCCCAAGAATCCCAGAAATTGCCATAATCCTCTGGCAAAAAAAAAAAATGCTGATCTACAAGCTCACAGCGTGTTGCAGCGCGTCGCGTTGTAAGCTTATGATCGGCTATTTTCAATAGTAGAAGATTTTTGAAAATTTAAAGGTAGGGTAAGTGATTTTCTTTAAATAAGTGTTAAATAGCTCTATATTCTGATAGTACTCATTGCTATAGAGTGTTTGTTCAGTAAAAGGAGTCTCCATGTCTCTCCAGCTCATTATTAAACAGAAAATGCATTTTCGTTTAAGTTTCAGTTTCATTTCCAATTTTATCCAATCAGGATAGAGAACTCAATCAGGATATAGATTAAACAAGTGAAATGGTGGAAGTGATGACACTAAGAAATGAGCAGGCAAAATTGGAACTGGAACACTATAAAAATTAAGCTTAAAAATGGGTACTTTCTCCTGATTGGCTGAGATTTTGACACCTACCGGAAAATGTATTTTCTGTTTATTAAAGAGCTGGAGAGACGGGGAGACTCCTGTTACTGAACAAACACTCTATAGCAATGATTACTATCAGAATATAGTGCTTTAACCTTTTAACTAAATACTTCTTGTTTTAACCCAAAAATATCACTTACCCTACCTTTAAATAGTAAAAATGAAATAAAAAAACACTAATCTTGTGAATTGTCCCACCTGGTGTCCCTCACTTTGAAAACCACTGCTCTAAGGCTTCCTATGTTCACTCACTTTGTTATCTGTGATGTTGCAATTGACAGGGAGTCACACAGGTGGAAGGCTACATCCCTGATGCACGCTGGTACGACTACCACACGGTGAGTCAACCAAAGCTACATTGATGATCAATATTTGTATACAGCTGTGGCTGGTGGAATTATGTTGTATCCTATCATTGGGGCGGACGGAAGTGAGTTTTTTTGGGATGATGTCACATCCGTCGATTCCTTCTAGCACAGTTGAGGGATCATTCCTAAGTTGCGTTAGAGCGCCCTCTTGTGGATAAGAAAAAAGACGTAGATCTACGTTTATGGAACTTGACGGTTGAATTTCAATAGACGTCTTTGGCACCTAATGTGTTGATTGAGTGATAATTACATTTTGCCAAAGAAAGTACATCTTTTATTACATTCCTTCACTATACTATATGAGTCTTGTGTGACCATTTTCAATCGATGGCGCGTTATCTGACACAAAGCTTACTGTGCGTAATATTGTCATATTATGTACTGTGTGTATTGTAATAGTGTCATATTGTGTACTGTGTTGTTAATGGCTCTCAGGCCAAGGATGTGGGTAAGCGCGGCTGGGTTACCATGCCAACACCTCTGGACCATATCAACCTTCATATCAGAGGAGGACACATCCTGCCCTGGCAGAAACCAGAGACCAACACACAATACAGGTCCACACACACACACACACACACACACACACACACACACACACACACACACACACACACACACACACACACACACACACACACACACACACACACACACACACACACACACACACATATATATGAATATATGAATATATATATATGAATATATATATGAATGAGAGACAGAGAGAGTGTGTAAGGTATATAGAAATAGATGGGTAGAGACTGAGTGGTGAGTGTTAGGAGCCTGCATCCCCCAGGTGACAGTACACTATGGGATCAGGTACATCTCCCCAGAAGGAATGTCAATGTGTCTGTCCTCAGGAAATAGGATAAATATACCTCCACCATGTACTGTACTGCAATCCACACACATTCACTGAGGCATCGTCCTTCAGCAGTCTGCTATAACCCCCTCACCTCCCCCTTCCCTTCACTCCCCCCCCCCCCTCTCTCTCCCCCTCTCTCTGCCGCTCAGTCGGAGGAATCCTTTAGGGTTGATCGTTGCCCTCAGCGACATTGCAACTGCCCAGGGTTCACTCTTCTGGGATGACGGAGAGGGAATTGGTATGTAGGCAACACACACACACACACACACACACACACACACACACACACACACGCACACTTACGCGCGCGCACACACACACACACACACACACACACACACACACACACACACACACACACACACACACACACACACACACACACACACCATTGAAGTTCAACTCCTTGTTCCGCATTTGAATGTTACAACAGACATAGACATAGACAGGCATTTAATGCATTTCTATTCAGGTTCATGCAACACTATGATTTGGGACACTCACGTAATCCTTTTTCAGTTGTCGGTGTGTGTTTGAGATTTTTCAAATACGTTTACTACTTGTGCATGATACAGTCATACGACAAAGTATAATACATGGCATTTATTCATGAAAAGACATAAAAAGATGCATATGGAGATACAAGGTTTGTGCCCCACAGCGACAGTGTTCAGTTCATTGGTGTGGGGGCCTATGTCAGACGGGGATATGAAGACTCATATAAACATCTTGTCCTGGCTCTGACCTTAACATGGGCATGAGGTAGTATCTGGAATAGACTGCGCATATAAATGTACTCATTGATTTTATCACTGAGACGTATTGTGCAGTCTTACGCACGCACGCACGCACGCACGCATGCACGCACACACACACACACAGACAGACACACACAGACACACACAGAGACACACACACACACACACACACACACACACACACACACACACACACACACACACACACACACACACACACAGTCTCTGAAGTATGCCTGTGAGGAGAGTCTCTTCTCTATGAAAGGGCTGTTTGTGTTCGGACAAAAAAAAAGAGGAAGAGATGGAGAGAATGAGGGATGACAGAGGGGGCGAGTGACAGAAACTATTACAGTAATTCCCCCTGTCGCTACCCGAATATATGCTTTCCATCACTCTTTCTTTTATCTGTTCCCTCTCTCCTCTTTTCTGCTTAACCCTGTCCATCAGCCTGTCTGTCCGTGGTGGTGTACACTCTTTTCATCTTTTGTTTTTCATTGTTGTTGTTTTTTTTAGCTTGCCTCTCACTATGCTGCTCTCCTTACCTAGATTGTTGTCCAGTTTTTCCTGCCTTCCTTTAGTCCTTGTTTGACAGCTTAACTTTAGCCAGTCAGTAAGTCAGTCAGTCACTTACTGTACTGTTGGGATTCACTCGTAGACTGTCATTCACTAGTATTTATAAGCAACAAAGATTCTGCCGTAACAGGATGTGGTGAAACAGTTTGTTGTGACGTTTGCAGATGTTACACATGATGAAAAGTTGTGACTGGAGGGTTGTGATCACAGCATGGGTCAATGGGGTATAGAACCCAGGGAGTTGAGGAACCTTCAGGTGGCTCCATTGTCTCCTAGCACGGCACCGAGTGACGCACTATGAGCTTGTACATTTTTGCAAATCTTTGAATATATATATATATTATTTTTAAAGCGAACATTTGTAAAATATTTTGTTCCAGGGACCCCCAGAAGCAAAGATTTGAGTTACAAATGTTCGCTTAAAAATATATTCAAAAGATTTGCACACATTTTCATGATTTTTCAAAAATAGCAGATCCTCAAGCGCAGATCTACAAGCGCAGATCTACAAGCGCACTCGGTGCCGCACTATGAGCTTGTGTATCTGATATTTTTTAATAGTTAAAGACATAAAAAATTACATAGACGTGTTAAATGGGTAAATTGGGACTTGACAGAAGTGATGGTGAAAGCAAGCGCATATGGCGATTAATCTTGTCTCTGAAAGGAAGAGCGGATTTTGAGGAGAAGCTTGAAGTGCAAATCTTGAATTAATGTTCGAACAGGGGCTCGAACAGGCTCAAGTATGAATCAAGGCGGAATAGGAATATAGGATGGGTGAGTCCAAGTTGGCCAGTCCTGTAATACTTGAGATTGAAGACGAGGGCGTCGGGGCTTTGAAGATATCCCTGATGATTTGTTAACTCAAAAAGAAGGCAAATAGGAACATGAATTTGAGGGTTGGGTCGAATGTTGCAGCTAAGTATTGTGATCAGAGCGTTTGGATGTAGCCAATAAGAAGTTGTGACATCAATGGATGACAACCATCTGCCTCTGTGATAGCTGCCAACTCCAATGGAAATGGCAGCCTCAGTGTACAGCTGGAGGCCTCGTGGCTGTGTGATGAAATCAGTGTAGAGGAACGACATTCCGTTTCAAAAGGAAAAGAAACCTTGTTATAGATGGAACATTTTGTCTAGGACGACGCGGTCAGGCATGGAAAGAGCAGCGGCTGCCATCCTCAGCAAGTAGGACCAAAATATCTGGCTTGAGGGATGATCATCATGGCATAGTTGAGGTGACCGAGCAGCAGGGTGAGAAGCTGGTGCGTAGAGTGCACCTCTGAGCCAGGGTGACGTTGGAAATGAGCAGCGAGATGCGTTGAAGTGGCAGAGTTGTTTGCAATGAGACTTAATCCCGGAACTCAGGGGAAGCAGAAGCTCCCCTTGTTTTCTTAGAGGAGAGGGGAACACCTTACTGTGAGTACACTGAGGTGAAGTGAAGAGATGCCAAGATGGTGGAGAGGATGACAGAGTGACTATCTGAAAGTTGCTGAAGTGGAAGTTTGCGGTTGTTGTCTTGGATCCAGCAAAGAGCTTCACTGAGCTCTCACCAATGCTTATGTTTCTAGTCCAGTGCTTTTTGTTTGTGGTTTTATTCTTGTTGTGTTCTTACGATGTACCAATTTCAATCCCTTTTAGTCTCTCTTGATTAATTGTCAAGACAAACAAACAAACAAAATATACTGTATTTTACTGTGCAGTCCTTCACTCACTCAGTCTCTTCACTCATTCTAATCTATCACCTCCCAACCATTATATATTTTTCCCTCCCTCTTTTCCTTCTTATTCCGTTGATATGTCCTTGCCATTTCCCATCCCTCTGTATCGCTGACCAACACTTATCTTGTCTCCTCAGACACATATGAGAATGGAGCGTATCTCCTGACCTCCTTCACAGCAGCATCGGTGAGTACAAAGGCCAGCTACTTGAGTGGTCTCTCCTCATGCACTCAAATCAAATGTGAATGCATGACGAATTGTTGAAAAGAAAATCTAAACCACAACCCCGAAATGAAACAGCTTCCAGCCATCTAGTAAAAATGAGTATTTTACTAATTATTATGTGAACTGTCATACTTCACATAATATAACACTTAAAGTGTTACCCTTTGTGTTGCCCGGAATTCATTTTTCGATGGCAGTGGATTGAGTGGAAAGCATGCACCAGGAGTAAACTAGGAATTATCTTAGAGGCATCAAAATGATCAAACTGACTGTTACTAGTAGTTGTGTATAGGAAGGATTATTCACCCTCCGTTAAACTAAATGCTTATTTTTTTGTAATAACCAATTGACATGATGAATCAAGAAGAGTTTATTTGCCAATAGAATCAATCCGTGGCAAAGTAAGTTATGTGCATTATATGCATTAATTGCACGTTCCTATGTACAACTGTGCAAGATGATGGAAATGATGATGGAAACAAGCAGGGCCCCAGGTGAGTTGTATGAGTCTAATATGGGTTGCTTCCAGACAGAAGCCAGAAGTGTTCACCAGGACACAGTTTGATCTCACATTGGGTCAGAAAGTCTCTAACCACTGGGACTAATTGGAACTCTGTGCTTACTGCTTGACCAAACGCAGACGTACACACACGCACGCACGCACGCACGCACGCACGCACGCATGCACATGCGTGCACACGCCAATGCACACACACATGCTCACCCACATTCAGCAGCCAAACATCTGTGGCTGTCCTCCGCCTACCATCAGGCTCATTCCAAAGCAATTTCACACAGATATAAAACAGACCCACCGCCTGACGGCAAGACAGAGAGAGTGTGTAAACGTGTGTGTGTGTGTGTGTGTGTGTGCGCGTGTGAGCGAACGCACACGCAGGTCTGGAACAGGCAAATGTGAGAAGATGAGGATAAATTGGCCAATGAGGCCAATGCTGCCTTGCAGATTAGCAGATCCTATGCCATTTTGGACGTGTGTGTGTGTGTGTGTGTGTGTGTGTGTGTGTGTGTGTGTGTGTGTGTGTGTGTGTGTGTGTGTGTGTGTGTGTGTGTGTGTGTGTGTGTGTGTGTGTGTGTGTGTGTGTGTGTGTACTTTCATCATTATACATGTGAGGGCCAAATGTCCCCACAAGTATAGTAGAATCTGACAAATTGACATTATGGGGACAATTTCCCTGGTCCTCACAAGAGAAATCGTTATGTCATTGGTCAAAAAAGACATGTGGAGTTAGGCTTACAATTACAAAAAGATTCAGTTTGTGGTTAGGTTCAGGATTGGGCATTTAGATGTTGGGGCCCTAACTTTCGCACTGCCTTACCCTTTATGCCTAAACTTTTTTGTTTTTTTTTACTATTTTGAAAAACTTTTTAAAATAGAGAAAATAGCCGATAGACACGTCATAACTATTCTAAAATGTTTTAAATAAGGCAAAATAGGGACCTTAGATTTAAGAATTGGGGGTGGATTTATGCCTAATTTATACTTAGTCGCCCGCTAGTGTTGCATGCCGAAAATAGCAAATCTACAAGGTCACAATGCATCGCAGCACAACGCTTTGTAAGCTTGTAGATCAGCTATTTTCTGATGCATGATACCTGTGTGCAACTAAGTACATTAGAGCTCGGCCTAAATAGGTTTTTTAATCTCCCAACTGTATATCAAATTATCTTCTTTTAAAATATGTGTATATTTCATTGAAAGTGTCTTTTGCACATGGATAAAAAAGTAGACGTATACTTTGAGGAATCAATAAAGAAGGCACTATGAAAGCTCTATTCAGCATGTGAAGACAACATTCTGGACTATAAAATTAACGATTGAGAACAAGACAGTCAAACATGAATTTTAATTCAATGAAAGAGATTGAAATGAATGTACTTGGCAGTGGGTACTTCAAGTCTCTACTGAAACACATTGTCAGTATAATGAATGTCTTGCTTTTGACCTAGCCTTACTTTTGGCCTTCCTCACAATATTTCTTTATCTCCACTGTTGAATAAATCCTACTCTCACAAAAACAGCAATATAATGAAATGAAATTATTATGGGATTTATTACTTTTTTGGAACTGCTAGAGGTGGGGCGCTGATGATGGCTTTCACTACAGTATATGTCAGTCAATCTGTTTACCAATTTGATCCAAACACCATGTATCAAAGGAAAAAAATCCTCTTGCACTCATTTTAATCACAAACGTTGCAGTGGAATTTGCTGTCCGCCATCATGAGGCCATAATATCCACTTGCACAAATAATATCTCAAAATCTAATGAGCAGATTACCATGAAACTTACTGGGCACATCAATTTCAATTTAGTTATTTAGCAGACGCTCTTATCCAGAGCAAGTGTGAAATCCTCATCATGCTGATTCCAGGATGAGCACTACCGATTTTGTTGACCCCATTGCTTTTCCACAAACGCCACCCTTCGGCCAATTTCCAGTTGGAGCAGCACAGACTCTAGGGGCTGTTAGCAGGGCTTTTAGTATCTTAGCCTTGTTTTAATGTTAAGTGAGTAAATGGCACCCAGCATTTCGAGTTTGATGTACCCGCCCAGCCTCCAATCAATATCTCCCTGGCTATGCTCTACCCTCCTTCTTTCATTTATCCCCTCTCCATCTCCCTTTTTCTCTCCATCTCCCTAAATCTGTTTTTTTTTTCAGAACAACTTGTCCAGTCATGTGGAGTACAATGGCCTGGCTCCAGCAGACCGCTTGACCCTGGGTATTGTGAATGTGTGGGGGGCAGGCACTGAGGAGATCAAGGAGGTGATCCTGACTGACAAGGATGGTACACAGCACCGCCTGCCCCCAAATCACAACCTTGTTACTCAGGTCAGATGGGGTTTTGGCTGGGTACACAATTGTTGCTACATGTATTATTAGACATTTTTCACGACGGGCACATCAAAACATTGTGATGGACGATGGCATTGTCCTATTGTGGATAGGACTGGGATCAATTTGCTTTGCAATTTGTAGATCTGGTCTAGAGCTGATTTGGAAAAAAAAAGTCTATGTACATGTTTGTATGTGTGTACAAATTACCTAATACAGTAGGCGGTGCCTAGACTGGATCTGAGCATTGGGCAGTGATAGAAACCGGACTTTCCACGGAAAGCCTCGTGGTGGCAGGTTAATTGTGGATTATTTTGATAAATACATGGTCAAATGCCCCTTTCCCATGTCATAGTCAATGGGAAAGTCAGTCGAGCTCAGCTCTGCTGAGCTTTACTTAGTTTTCCACTGCAGATATGATCCCCTCAATGTGTATAAGACATAGACTGTAAAAAAGAATGGACAAAGCCACACCATTGGTTTCAGACCGTAAATGAAGCCGATTGTTCAGGAATTTCAAATCCGCCATCTTTCTATATCGCGTCATATCCTGCACAATGCAACCAGACCAATATTGGTTGGGTAGCTTGTCAATCAAGAGCAGGGGCGGGGAATGAATGCTATTGGTTGTGTAGCTTGTCAATCAAATCATCCCGCCCCTCCTAGAGCAAACCCTACTTTATCGTGACTGGGACCACAATTTACCAAAACACATATCATGATGATTGAAAGAAGACTTTAAACTAGCGACTGGAAGCATATAGTATTTATGACAATGTTTATTAAAGGAGTAGTTCACCCAAAAAATTACTTATTTTCTATCAATTGCACACCCCATGAAGCCTTGAATTCATGGATTTGTTTTTGTTTTTGTTTCATTCCTAAGCTAATAATTTGATTCCCGTCTCCTACCGACTAATGTATTCGGTAGGAGACACAAAGTAGATTATTTGTGTCTCCTACCGGAAATACACACGTTCATCAAATTGTTGGCTTAGGAATGCGACAAAAACTAAAATAAATCCATGAATTCAAGGCTTCATGGGGCGTTGTTTGGGTGAACTCCTCCTTTAAGGTAAGAAAATCAAGTCTAAAGTTTGTCAAAAACCCACCCACTTGCATTGAGAGAAATTCTTTCTGACACCAGCAGGGGTAAAACAGTGAAACTACAGGCCATGCATATGAACTGTCACTTGAACTCACTTCATTATAGACCCAATTTCAGAACAGGAAGCTGCACCCTTGGTATAAGAGCATATTTACAGACCGTTGTCCCAATTTCCACAACAGTCACGTACCCCTGCTGTATTGTTATCGTCCGCCCATTGAATATTGAATATTTCCATGTCAATCAAATGTCAAAAATCCCCAGGTTCAACCCACTTCCCCCTTGCTGTGCCTTTGGTTCAGTTCACTGCTGTCTAAACCACTGCCGTCATGCAGCGGTCACCTTGTTGTTCTGTAATGAATATGAGTTACGGCTTCTAGAAGACCGGAGACAGCAAGTGAAAAGGTGGTCATCTAAAACCCCTCTATCATTCAGGCTTGATGTTTAAGTTGGAAAAAAAAGGAGGACAGAACGAATCTAAGGGGCAGAATGTGACTATGCAGCTTTCACCTAGGTCCTACAGTATCTGAACTCAACTCAAACACTCAACTCAACTTCAACTTCACTTCATCTGTCACATCTCAAACTTACAGGCGTAGAAGAGTGACTTACTTGACTTAAACCCTTTTGCTCTTTGGGGAGCATAGGTCATTCATGAATCGAGGTGTAAAAGACTGGGTGAATTTAATTTATTTTCTACAAGCTACCCACGAATACTATTTGCATTTAAATAATAAGGACAGAGTGGGCCTACAGTACCTCAGTCTCTTGTGCAAATAAAATACATCACGTATAGCAGCAAATATCAAATATTATAGGGGTGTAACGATACATTTTAACAGCGATATGATACGCATCACGATACATGGTTGACGATACGATACATGGACGATATTGGTTCATTCATGGCGATCGATACAGTAACTATTGTGTGAATCGTGTGGAGAGTGCAGCTTTTTTAAGGGAAAAATATATTGTCATGGATATAAACAAGTAAACTGGCAAATACATAGACATTGCATTTGAACACATAATATGTGTAATATTATGGACAAACCCGCACCTTGGCATGAACACAGATTACACACATGTATCGATAACCAAGTGTAGCGATATGAAATGGAAAAGTAATTAAACCCCTCTTTCTCTTACAACGCACAAGTACTTAGTATCGATACAATAGATTATTTGCATTACAAAACGATTCGATACAAACGCGAGGCGTTGTGAGCCTGTAGATCTGCTATTTTCGGCTAATGTTCCGCATCACACAAAGATTTTGGCGGACCACCTGTAGTTACGTCGAGGATCCCCTAGGGGTCCCGGACCCCCTGTTGAAGACCCCTGCCTTAGTGTGTTTGTCCGGCATTTTATACATGTGTTATTACCTGCCTGATGGTAGCGGCGTGAACAGATTGAGGCTGGAGCGGTAAGTGTCTTTAATGAGCCACTTAGCCTTGTCTACACACCGCCTGGCGTATCGTATATGTCCTGGAGGGAGGGAAGCTTGCCTCCAGTGATGTGCTGGGCCGTCCGCAACACTCTCCCTCTCTCTCCTCTCCTCTCCTCTGCTCTCTCCTCTGCTTCCTGTAGTCACTGATCAGCTCCGTTGGTCTTCTTAACGTTGAAGGTGAGATCGGACCTCATCCCCTGTAGGCCAGCGGTTCCCAACTTCTTCTGGATCAGGGCCCACTTGAAAGGGCCACTCTTAAAAGCGTTCACAGCCCACCCATCTGACCGATGGGCCGCGTTCATTTTCACCGTGTTCATTTTTCACAATCAATCGATTGTGTTCCCAGGTTGGTTCAATGGAACCAACATAGTATACTTATAAGTTCCTATTTATCGGTATCCCAATGAAAACTAATTTTTCAAGACGTTTTAAAGAAGACAATAATATCCTCATGGCCCTCTATTGGGCCATCTCATCGTTGTTGATGATCAGGCCCTTCAAAATGCTTGGATGATTTCAGCTGTGTGTAGCCACACAGTCATGTGTGTTCAGGGAATAGATGAGAGGGCCCCCGTGTTGAGGGTCTGTGGATCTCATATGACGCTGCCCATTATCACCACCTGGCCTGACAGGAAGTCCAGTATCTAGCCACACATGGTCGGGTGCAGGCCCAGATCTCTGAGCTTGGTTTCGAGCTTGGAAGGAACTAATGTGTTGAATGCTGTGCTGTCATGGTGCAAGAATAGCAGTTCTCCTCTCCAATTGTTTTGACGATGTGCACATTGCCTTGGGTGCAACTTGATTTTATGCAGTATCCAACATGGCAGCCGTGTAAACAAACACACATGTCATTCACAGCTAAACGTTGCTCTCAAGAATGTTTTTGAAAACATTTGAAGCGAGAAATATACAATACGGTAATCCAAAATGTATTCTATTTGATCCACTACACTTCCTTGTTTTCCGAGGCGACCGTGTCCACCCAGCGCACCACTTATGGAATACTCTTTCATTGCCGTAAGCAAGGAAATACTTGGTTTTGTTGTTACTTTTGGGTCAATGTATTCATTCTTTTAATAAGTAGCCGTATAATAAGCGGGATAGTTGTCAGCGCTCTGGTCGTTGTTGAAAAATATCCCCCTTCAGAATGATTAACCCATTAAGACCTGAGGCGATTCTTAAAAATGTTTTCTAAATCCCAACAGTTTAAAAAAAAAAAAAAAAAAAAAGTGTTTCAAGATTTTACAAAAATAGCAGATCTACAAGCTCATAGCGCGGCACTCGGTGCCGCGCTATGAGCTTGTAGATCTGCTATTTTTGACTAGCCAAAGACATCTAAAGTGACACAGATGCGTTCCAGATCTTAACGGGTTAAACACCTCAGTTATCGCCTCAGTGTTTAATCATCCTGTCGGGGGTTATTTTTCAACGACGACCAACCCGCTGATAATCATCCCTCGCAGGTGAGGGTGAACAGGTTTCCAGTCATTCAGACACGTTGCCTTGGACTGTTTGGGGACAGGCACAACAACGGTGGCCATCTTGAAGCCTGCGGGAACAACAGCCTGGGAGAAAGAGAGTTTGACGATATCAGCAAACACTCCCGCCAGCTGCTCTGCGGTCTCTCACGTGCGTCTGAGGAGGCGGCAGCCCGTGAGGCCGCCAGGGCCTGTAGCGTTACGGATGTGCACCGCTTCAAGGCTCTGTGCGCGTCGGCCTCCGAGATGTTTAGTGGGCCGGTTGGGGCCGTTTACCTTGAAACCGAGCGAAAAAAGGTGCAGCTGGTTTTCCCTCCAGCTCTTAGACTTATTAACTACCACATTCCACGCCAGAGTTTCATCTCATAATGTACTCACCAGTGCCAGCGTTTTATTGTTGTTTTTTTTGTTTTATTCACGTCGCCACAGACCAAGTTAAATCCGTTAAATCCGCGCAGTCAACTCTTTGTAAACACACAGCCGATCCTTGTGAGTCGACCACCGAAGACCGCATGAAAATCTGATCCGCCATCTTGTAGTTACAACGGTTTATGTTAAACAGCTATCAGCGACGAGAAAAACTACAACCAAGAAAATGGCGGATTGGTGTCATCTTTAGAATGGAAGTGGATGGGATCGGAAAAACCGGATCCCGGATAATTCCGTTTCCGGTGGTGCTACAATGAAATGTGTCGTATCGAACGAGGCTTTAAATAGGTTTGCGTAGATATACGCGACTGGCACTCAATGTGTTAACATACATTATCCTAAACACTACATGCTACCAGGGCTCCATACATGTATATTCATAGCCTAAAGGTCCTTACACACCGGGGCGAATTCTTCATGCGAATAAATATATATTTTTTTAAAACCTTATAAAGTCAATGCAAGCGTCCACATCAGTTTCGCGAAGCGAAAAAGCGTCTTTTAATTATTCGGAACGAGTCCGAATTTTGCGTATATTCGCATAATCGTCGGTGTGTAAGGACCTTAAGAAGGAGGAAACGGGCAGTGGTGGAAAAAGTACTCAAATTTAGTAAACAAAAAAAAAAAGCAAAAGTCCGGAATTAAAAATATACTTGAGTAAAAGTGCCAAAAGTAAAAGTACTAATTTTTCAATTTTTCAAATGTATAAAAATATTTTGAAAATAGCAGATCTACAAGCTTATGATGCGTCGCATCGCGACGCATTGTGAGCTTGTAGATAGGCTATTTTCAAATGGCCGAAATGTATATAGGGCTGAAGTGGTTAATGTATGTTTTGTAATAATAATCAAAATCTACAAAGTAACTAGTAACTCAAGTTTTCAAATAAATGTAGTGGAGTAGAAGCAAAAGTATTGGAAATTGGAAACTCAAGTAAAGTGCAAATACCTCAAAGTTGTACTTTGAGGTATTAGAAGAAGGGAGATTAGAAGGGAGAGATGAACACTGTGCTAGAAGGAGAGCTATGGGGGAGGAGGTGGTGGTTGGTACGAGGAAGAGAGCAAGTTTGAAAAGCGATGACATTTGTTCCCTCTCTCCCTGTCGGGGCAGTGATGAAACACCCTTGTCCCGGCTGTGTACTGTACTCAACGCACTTATCAGCAGCGTGAAAAGTGATAGCTGCAGCAACTCCATAAATAATCACTGGAGAGGATGGCCAGGAGACATAGATTTATACCTTTCAGCCAGAGGACAGACGGAGAGACGTGGGGGGAGGCAGGCGGGCGGGTGGAGGAAGGAAGTCACAATGACAGAAGAAAGGTGTGTGTGTGTGTGTGTGTGTGTGTGTGTGTGTGTGTGTGTGTGTGTGTGTGTGTGTGTGTGTGTGTGTGTGTGTGTGTGTGTGTGTGTGTGTGTGTGTGAAGAGGCCTTGAAATAAGGACGGAAAGGAAGGGATGGAGAAGTGAGGAGGGAGAGATATAGCATGTGGATTTGAATAAGCGACGTTTCATTGCGAGAGGATCCATTCATCTCCTTTACTATTTTCTGAACGGAGGAAGAAGCTGATCTGAAGCTATTTTCACTATTTTTTTAATCGTTTTTGGACAAGATACACATGCATGTATGAATGTATAAAAGAAAAGGAAGATTAAATAACTTTGTGTCCTTCTCTATGTCTCTTTAGGAGCTGATTGTGAATGCTACGTCGCTGTCTATTCCTGTAGACCAGCCCTTCAGCATGACATGGAAGACTGGCATCTAAACAGCAACAACAAACACTGAATCATTTATCAACAATAGCAACAATTTTTGTATCTATATAAACCGTGATTCCAATACTCAATTTCTGTTGGAAAATGGGCATGTGATGGGTCTCAGAAGATGAAACATGTGTATATAGTATCATGATGTCCATTTTTGGTAAAATGTTGAATAATGACAATGAATATTGATTCAATATTAATATGTATTTATAATTATACCAAAATGTCTGACCTTTCAGTGTTGAGAAAGTTTACAATGTGTTATTGATCATTTATAGCGAATAATACAATTGCATAAACATTTGAAATCTGAAGAGTTGAGCCTTGAGTTTGTTTCTTTTGTATTTTTGATGCTTTGTCCCTTTCGACCAAAGACAACATTCCTATAATCTTTGCCTCACCAGTGAATACATAAGTTTAAGCAACAAAATATTGACGTTTTTTTATTCAAGGTAGTACTAAACAGACCAACAGATCAGTGCAAGTGTTACCATAAAGTGCAGCAATTTTAGGAATATATTCAGAGATTCAGGTAGCCTGTATAAATTCAAGGACCTTCTGTAAACTCAAGCACAGGTAAAACACAATACTTTCAAGTACACAATACTTTCCAGTACATTCCAGAGAAATAAAAACAATGTCTTGATTGACCTTTTTGTCCAATATCCTGTATAAACAAACCATACTAACAAAAACAAAACTCTCTGTTGCTTCGAAGGCCTTAACAATACCAACAATTCAGTTAGTCCATATTGATTTAAAACAATCTTCAGTCCAACTCTCCCTCAATATCCTTGGCCAAAATAATAAACAGACCACCGGTCTTGGTGCACCGGTATGATCGTTTCGCCTGAAACTCGTCCAGTGAGAAAGATTCCGTGGTGCAAAACCTAAGTGCGATTAAAATGCCTAATTTTTTTCAATCGCGTTAATTTTCTGTAATTAATGAATCGAAATTAATCAGTTAACCCTTTAAGACCGGGAACGCAGCTGTGTCAGTTTAAGATTTCTTTGGCTATATAAAAATAGCAGATCTACAAGCTCATAGCGCGGCACCGAGTGCCGCGCTATGAGCTTGTAGATCTGCTATTTCTTTTTTTAAATTGTGAAAATGTGTGCAAATCTTTAGGTTGAATATATATATACTTTTTTAAGCAAAAGTTTTTAACTCAAATATTTTTACAAATTCACTCAAAACATTTTTTTTTCATACGTTTTTTTTAACTTATGTTGCTCATTAGTATTCTCAATGGTTTTCAAACTTTTTGTGTCAAGGACCCCCAAAATAATTTGTATTTGTCCGCGGACCCCCTCCCATATAAAAATATTTTGTTCCAGGGACACGACTTTTCAAAAAAATAGCAGATCTACAAGCTCATAGCGTGGCACTCGGTGCCGCGCTATGAGCTTGTATATCTGCTATTTTTGAATTGCCAAAGAAACCTTAACATGACACACATGCGTTTCCTTCCCGGCCTTAAAGGGTTAAAGTCCCAGCCCTAATTTTCACATGTTAAATTCTCTGCATTTACCCATCCTATCTATTAGGAGCAGTGGGTGCTATTAACGCGGAACCCAGGGAGCAGTTGGGGTTAACTACCTCTCTACCCACTCAGCTAAAAAAAATCTAATAATATGCTTCAAAGAAGCATATTACTGTGATTAGTGCCCTATGGCACAGTCACCAAAAGTGCTTTAATTGCAGGTGTGTTATAAAGTGCATCCCAAAGGCTTTGGGGTGTGGTGATGCCAGGTTTTCCAGTATTGACGACGTATGTGCATGTACATGTGTATTGGAAATCAGGCATGTGTTTAGTAACATGCATGTGCACACGGATGATTGATTTGACGTGTGTGTGTGCGTGTGTGTGTGTGTGTGTGTGTGTGTGTGTGTTAGGCGTGTTTGTTTTGTGAATTCAAGTGCACAACAGTATAGGGTGTACCAAAAAATCCTAAAGGCGGCGTCAACATGTGTAACTTGGTAGCGGCGGCCATTTTGGGAGGCCGGCCGCCGGAGGGTTGGGGCCGGAGGGTACATAAACAGCTTGTAAACAATGACCCGACCGTGTTCTTTTTTTTAAACTCACAGTCACAATGGTGAGTTTTTTTTACCAAAAACATGAAACTGCTATTTTGTCTCTGCTAACTAAAAGTAACTAGGTATGCAACTAGGCTAGGGTAGCCTAGGATAGTCCAGAGTGTTATTGTATTTTTTCTCTCTCTAACGCTATGACAGGCGGGCTGCTCTGCTCATAGACCGAACATTACACTACCGTGCGACTGCGAGGTCTCCAACTTACATAAAAAATAAACAAAGCTATTTCGCTACTCACCGAAACTTTCAACAACACAAAACTGCCTGAATAATGAAATAGTTTTGTTCATTTTTATTAAAGTTGGAGACCTCGCACGGTAGTGGAATGTTTGGTCTATGAGCAGAGCAGCCCGCCTGTCAGATCGTTAGAGAGGGAAAAAAAGTCACTTACCACTCTGGACCACCCTAGTTGCATTACCTAGTTACTTTTAGTCAGAGACAAAAAATGTACCTTTGAGAAAATGACGTGAACAAACACGACTGTACTTGGGTAGGTTGTTGAACGTTAAATCTTTGTGTGGTACAGCTGAGATCCAAGCCATACTACGTCTCTTGAACAGTGGTGGAAAGTAACTAAGTACATTTACTCAAGTACTGTACTTGAGTAATTTTTTTAGGTATTTGAGCTTTACTTGAGTATTTCCAATTTCCAATACTTTTACTTCTACTCCACTACATCTCAGAGGCAAATATTGTACTTTTACTCCACTATTTGAAAACTTTAGTTACTAGTTACTTTTCAGATATAAATTATTATATTATGAAACATACATTAACCACTTCAGCCCTATCTTATACCTCGGCTATTTGAAAATAGCCAATCTACAAGTTCACAACGCGTCGCATCAAAACGCGTTGTGAGCTTGTATCTGCTATTTTCAAATATGTTAGTACTTTTACTTTTGGTACTTTAAGTATATTTTGATGCCAATACTTTTGTACTTTTACTCAAGTAAATTTAGAATCCTGGACTTTTTACTTGTAACAGAGTATTTCTACATTGCAGTATTGGTACTTTTACTTAAGTAAAACATTTGAGTACTTTTTCCACCACTGCTCTTGAATACATTGTTAGCCTCACACTGTATTCAATCTTGAAGAGGAGAGCTGCGACATGTGAACAGCTTTCTCATAGACCAGCCACACATATGCAGTGTGCACTGATCACTATGTATTCGGCAAAGAAGTTAATGTTTACAAACACAAACCACCGTCACTCTCTAGTCTTAAGCGTGTCTCTATGTACAGTCTGACCCCCAAAGGGCTGGAGCGTCGAAAAAGGGGGCGTGGCTAACTTTTGGTGACACGACGTTGGTACATCTTATAGTGTGTGTGTGTGTGTGTGTGAATGAGTGTTCTAAGAACTAAACACCCTAATTACGCCTCTCACCTGCGGCAAACCATCTACCTGGGCTTTGTTACGTCTCATTAGTCCCATTATTATTCAGCCCGCAGTAAATATAATCATATCAATTTAGCCATGGGGACCCGAAATTGATTTTTACTCTAATCGACAGTCTGTAGGGAGGAATATACGGGGGAGGGCAACTGTTGAAAGTGTGTGTGTGTGTGTGTGTGTGTGTGTGTGTGTGTGTGTGTGTGTGTGTGTGTGTGTGTGTGTGTGTGTGTGTGTGTGTGTGTGTGTGTGTGTGTGTGTGTGTGTGTGTGTGTGTGTGTCTGTGTGTGTAGTTTCCATATTGTGTGTCTGTGTCTCCACAAAGTTTATGCAGCATGATGATTCATCCCAGTCCCTGTCTTGAGGTTATATTATGTCGTTTCTGAGGAGAAAAGTATTGTGTTTTGACTTTGAGAACAAAGCCAGTCATCCGCAGGCGAGCCATTGAGACTAATTGAGTTGCTGATCTGACTGTGTTCTCTTTCCTAAATTCATGCTTCAGTCATTATGCTCCCTTTAACCACTTACACCCAATATACTTCATTGACCGGGGTCCCCCAGGGGTCTATTCTTGGTCCCCCCCCCCCCCCCCCGATACCAAATCTCTTTGCCGAAGTTAGCAGATTTTCACAACGCATCGCAAAATGCCGTCTTCTTTTTTTCTATCGATTAGTCACACCCTGGAGACTTGAATTAATGGATATTTTTTAGTTTTTGTCAAATTCCTAAGCCAATAATTTGATGACAAGCGGACCGGTAGGCAGCGGTTCCGGTAGGAGACACAAAGGTGACTCGTTGTGTCTCTTACCGGAACCGCTGCCGGTCATCACATTATTGGCTTAGGAATGCGACAAAAACAAAAAAATAACCATGAATTCAAGTCTCCATGGGGTGACTAATCGATAGAAAAAAGTTAACTATCCCTTTAAGTACTGTATTTAAGGCAATATCGTTTATTATTATCTGGTAGATACAGAACTTAGAGAAAGAAATATGAAAGTACAAGTAAGACGCGCGAAAAAAAACACTTTTTTCTTAAAATGATTTATTGTCTAGACACGTAGACAAGTGTCTACAGTATGTGTCTTTAGACTAGAAATAATAATAATTTGAAGTGTTTTCGTCAAGTAAGTGTAATTACGCTTCAATTGGTTCCATTCTTGCTGCACAAAGAAACAAGGTGAAGCTTTTTCTTTGCCACATTTTGCAAGCTGTCTCATCCGTGTCTCATCTGGAGTGAATCCATGTGCTTTTCATAAAGTTTCTCTAAGGGGTGCCATCTTGTCAGACTACATGCTTTTTGGGTGAGCTGCACTAACAATGTCTTTGTTACTGTGCTGACTGACAGATAGAAGTATGGCGATGATGAAGAGAAGAAAACAATCGGATGAAACAACTCAAGAGAGGGCGGGAAACACTGACAATATCAAAGAGAGCTGATGCAATGGTGCTTGGTTGTGTGTGTGTGTGTGTGTGTGTGTGTGTGTGTGTGTGTGTGTGTGTGTGTGTGTGTGTGCGTGTGTGTGCGTGTGTGCGCGTGCTTGCGTGCGTGTGTGTGTGTGTGTGTGTTGCTTAATAGATTTAATTATCTCCCATGTGCATCATTCAAGTAAAATGTAATGTTCCCATATCTGTGTCTGTGTGTGCACATGTGTGCATATACTGTGTATTATGCACTGTTTGTTTATGTGTGCACATGTCTATAGAGTATGAAGTGTGTATTGAGTGATTGCTGTGTGTTCATGCATGCATGCATTTGCCATATCCGACGATATTGAGTAGCAGTACATAATACTGTACAGTAGTAGTGACACTGTTAATAACTGATTGCAGGTCAGTGACACAAAGTATTAAAAAAAAGATTACATTAAAAAGCTGCTGGAACGATGTGTGCATACTGTATGTACAAGTGTGTGCATTGGAGTTTGACATTGATGTTTCTGTGTATTTATTATTTGGGGCTAGTGTGATTTTGCATTCCATTTGAATGCAGCTGGTAGGTTTCGCCACCGAGTGATTTTCCTCTTGTCCAGTCACACACACAATGACTGATCAAAATTCACTCTGGCATCATACCAGGGATGAGCATGCATGCTTGAGCCAGCCAAACATCCAGTTCAGTTCAATTCCCTTCTAAAACATTTATTGTTACCACTTACCACAGATACTTCCTATGTTGCATTGCCTTGTGTACCTGTAGTAACGTGTGTGAGTGTGTGTGCGCGCGCGTGTGTGCGTGCGCGCGAGCGTGCGTGCGTGTGTGTGTGTTTGAGCAAGCGAAAGGAGAGAGAGAGAGAGACGCACACAAATTAAACTGGTAAACCGGTAATCACAATAATAGACTTGAGGTTGCGCTGTACTGTGATATTAGCGCTGGTGTAACAATCTACAGCATTCCCTCTCTTGCTTCAGCTGTATTCATTATGTTGTCTCTCAGCAAAAACCTTGCTTTGAAATTATTAAATGTTACTCATACGAAACAGCTACATAAATATGTTTTACACATTTCTCCCAGAGCTACATTTAAGAAAGCTTATATGAAGGCAATATTCTGTGTGGTGCCATCCATCCAGGCACAAAGCCTGGAACTGTTCTCAGGAGACAAATAACTATGAAACTGTGGAATAAAAAAATATTTACACTGGAATTACTTTTTTCACCCATTTATTATGGACCAAAAGTCCTCAGGGAACATTATGTCCCCATGACTACATCCATCCAAAGCCAGGCTTCCTTCATTGTCTTGGAGCAACTACAGGCCTCATAACTTAAAGATTTGTGGGGTTCTAGATCTACAATTTGTGCAGAATGTTTGCCTATTATGACATACCCCGAATAAGAACTCTAGTGTGGTTAATGTGCTTAAATGTCAGACCAAACCAACACTGTGTGGATGATGAATATATTTTGTCTTTATCTTCTCCCTCCTCTACAAGAGAAGCATTAAGAGTGTATGGTGAGAGACGAGGCTGAATCAAGCAATCAAGATTATCAACTGGATTGGTAAGATTTGGTTATCAAGCACTTTATTTCCCTTATGCACACAGTTTGCTTGTCATGCAATCATTTTGTGAGCAGAGCCACAGTACGATATCGACAGCTCTATCTGACAGGTTCCTCCCAACCAATTTTGCTACTTAGTTGACACACACACACACACACACACACACACACACACACACACACACACACACACACACACACACACACACACACACACACACACACACAAACACACACTGTAATCTCACCTGATCGTTGCAAGCCTCACCTGATCGTTGCAAGCCATTTCACATTTTGACACCAAGCCTCAGCTATTCAATAATCCTCTCCTTTCTAACACACGCACACACTGTGCATTTTATATCAGCAGATTATAGATTTTGAAAGGGAAAAAATACACGTGCAAAACATATTACTAAAGAAGGCATTAAACGTGACCATTTTTGTTTCCTCAGTAAGGTGAGATCTGCTTTTGTAAGCCAAATAATAAGATGTCACACCTGGGAAGCAGAACAACTGGGTGATGGATTTCAGAAAGCAAACCTTTTAGTGACAATTTGAAACCTTGGGTTAATGGAGTTAATGCATTAGGGTTGGCCGCGCCACCCACTCACAAGTAATATTTTACCTTCTTGTCTGTGAGGAGTCCAATTCAAACCTGCCTCATTCAATGGAGGATGACAGATTAAATTCAGTCTTTTTGTGTGATACATGAGCTTTGTTGCTTGAATTGTTCAAACCTTAGCAACATGTTATGTTACCACAGAGATGGAGGTGTAGAACAGCGTTAAATTGGTGCCTTGATGGAAAATCTGTTGGGGATTAAACACTGTGTTTTCTGTAGACTTGCAGCAATTACATATTGTCACTGACACACTGTACAAACCTTATGTCCAAATCCGTTCCTTTTCATCAAATGGAAAAAAGAACCTGTGTTCCAGTGGATGTAATATCTATGTATTTATGGAGTCAAAAATAGATGCTATTTTTGCTACTTTTACTTTTCAGTTTTTCAAGTATAAAACAGGACATCAATTTATGTAAAAGCATAAATACATTAAATATAGAGATACAAGGATTCTGCCCAACAGCGACAGTATAGGCATTATGGCAGATCAAGTTTAATGGCTCACCTAATGAACATTGAGAATATAAAATGACTGAAGGCGGCTTCCAGACAGTAACTAGACTGAATGGATTTCACAGCTATGGCTTCCATGCTTACATTTTCTTGACGGCACACATAGAGCACACAGCTGTAAGTCGCTGAAGTTTTAATTGAATAATAGCTTTCATTTGAGACCGTACCATAAGCCTACACATTAAATGTCAAGTATTGTCGTCTTAAATTGACTTGAATTAGTAGATCAGGGAGAGTGAAAGGTGGAAGCTAACATCAAGAGACGAGATGTGTGTGTGTGTGTGTGTGTGTGTGTGTGTGTGTGTGTGTGTGTGTGTGTGTGTGTGTGTGTGTGTGTGTGTGTGTGTGTGGTCATGTGCCTACACTGGTTAATCACTTCCAATTTCGTCGCAGTGTATCCATGTGATGTGATTTGTTCTGCTAATCTCATGTATTTATGAAATGTTCTTAATCATAGTTAATTAGCCAATGCACCATGTCATTTGTATTGTTGAATAAGTCATATCTGCCGTTTAATTGCACTGCTTTCCTTCACGTCTTTCAAGGCAAGTTTCTTCATTCTTCATTCTTTTTACACTGGTTATATCAGTCTGGTGCCCAGACTGATATAACAATAGACAGCCTGGTCGCCAGAGAAAACGTTAACCCTAACTCTAACCCTAACCCTAACCCTAACCTTAACCTTAACCTTAACCCTAACCCTAATCTTAACCCCTAAACTTAACCATAAACCTAAACATTGAAATGCAACGTATCTAAAAATGCAACGTTTTTTGTGGTCCAAAGACATTGTCCTTGAAAGTTTCTGGAGAAACGATCAATGACAACGTTTCCTCTGGCGATAGGGTTGCAATAGATTATAACAGACAATACTGATTATGAAAAAAAATTCAGCGCCCTCATTTACTTTGGATTGAAAAGATTACGGTAGGTTGTAATCTTAAGCCCCATCCTGTGCTCATGAATTTAAAAAGAAAGGAAAAAATACAGACATCTGTGCAGGGATAACCTGGCACTGAATGACTTGAATTAATACTCTCCATTAAAACACATCTGTCAACACTTCGCACTATCTCTTCAGGTGACATGGTAATCGTAATCATCATAATTGCCATCATAATCATGATTATCATTGTAGTTGCCGTTAAGTGACTTGTTCAAGGCCAGCAACTTCACTCCATGGTGTCATCTCAAACAAACTTGAATAGATTGCTGATTATGGGGGGCATTGGACTTAGAGCAGATCAGGGAAAGGTTTTGAGATCTGCATGGCCCACATACATTATGTTGTCTGCAGTCTGCTGCCAAAAACCTATGCATCCATATGGATGCTATTCCATAGTATCCTATTCCTGCTTCAATACACTCTTATGTATTTTCTCATTTATTCATTTTGCTGTGACAAAATAAACTACTAAAATAGGCTTTTAAAAAAATACCCCCAAAACACACATAGATCCTTAAGAACTGAGATGATTATTTCTTGGTTGCTTTGTTGTACAGCATGTATTGTATGTACTGTATGTATATTTACATAGACATAGATTAATGAAGATTAAGAAAACTATCTAACAACCAATACAAGGCCTTGTTTCTGAACATGATTCACTTCCCAAAGTCACAAACAGCATACAGTACCAACTACCACTCGCCATAGGCTAGTTATGAATCACTGCAAATTCCTAGAGTACATGCCATTTTGAGTATAAAAAAAAATAAAAACGGAGAAGAAAAGATTCCCGTTTTGGCGGGTACCAGCTTGTGGATTAAACACAAAGCGATGGCAAGGCCACATGCATGCATCTTCACAAATCACTTCAAACATCACAGCGACGGCACACTCTCACATGAATGCTCCTGACGAATCAAATCAAAAACATGGCATGCACAGAGAGACAGCAATTTGCCAATTGGCCGCGCCAACCATCTGGAAAACGATTTAAATATCACTGGAAATTGGGCTGGTGGAATTGCATCACTTCCGGTTCAGCGAAGCCTCTCGAGCAATTTCAAAACACCAGGGAAGCAAATATTCGAAAAATAATGACCCCGCGAGCTGAAGGTTCTAATCCTCCTCAATAAATACACAATTTAAACTCTTGCAAAATATGTGTATAATTAAATACACATTAATAGTTTTAGTTGTAAGGTATCACATGATTGTGTTCAGTGTTGTTTTGATAACAACAGATATGGAAATTGAGTGGAAAGAAAATAACGTGCGACGCCCCAGACTAGATAAAACGGTATTCTGATTCTTTGTGATCATTTTAAAATGATTATTATGTAATTAAGTATTATCAAAAACACAGCACAGCTATCAACTTTACCACTGAACTGGAAAGTAGGGTCTCAATGTGTCTGCAACCACACCCACTTTCTTAAACCCTCTATTCTCAGTACAGGAGTCTCTCTCTCTCTCTCTCTCTCTCTCTGTCTCTCTCTCTCTCTCTCCCTCCCCACACGCACGCACGCATGCACGCACGCACGCGCACACACACACACACACACACACACTTCTTTGTGTAAAGCTGCATATTTAAGACAATAGATAATTGATCGGCATGACAGCATCCTTTCACCTCATTACTCAGGAGGGACAATCGATCCAGAGGGAGTACAAAATGTTATCAGTTCATCTTAACCACTCTGTGCTGTTAAAGAGGGGTGAAGGAAAGACAGAGAGAGAGGGATGGAGAATGCAGATGATTTAAAGTCCAGACAGGAAGTAAAGAAACAAAGAGCCAATTACCTACAGACATCTAGAATTGTAAAGTTCCTAGTTCTTGTATTAGCATCCCTTGTGTGTGTGTGTGTGTGTGTGTGTGTGTGTGTGTGTGTGTGTGTGTGTGTGTGTGTGTGTGTGTGTGTGTGTGTGTGTGTGTGTGTGTGTGTGTGTGTGTGTGTGTGTGTGTGTGTATATATATATGTTACAGGGAGATTGGAGAACGAGGGAGATTGAAGAAGGAGCGCTTGTTTTCAGGCAATTCTGTAAAACCAACGCTAGAGGGCAATGCAAGCCAGACTAGAGGGAGGGTGTGTGTGTGTGTGTGTGTGTGTGTGTGTGTGTGTGCGCGTTTGTGCGCACGCGCACACGCATGCACACACATGCTCACACACATGCGCGCGCATGCACGCGCCCGCACACACACGCATTGTTTTAGTTTCTCCCTGACACACACACATACACACACACACACACACACACACACACACACACACACACACACACACACACACACACACACACACACACACACACACACACACACACACACACACACACACACACAGTGTCACAAGCTCTGCTGAGTCGGTGTGCCTCCGTCATGGACAATAACTATTATCACATGTGCGTGTGAACGCGTGTTCAGCGTTCCCCTAGCGTAGCTTCCTGGTTGCTACGTGGGGGGGAACAACAAAAGACAGGTCCGTGTCGCATCAAAGTGCCTAAAAACGAGCGCTCTGTCTTCAATCTCCCTGGTTCTCCAATCTCCCTGTGACATATATATATATAAAAGCCTGTTTATTTCCATTTTAAACTGTGACCCATTTGTTGCTCCCATGAAAATTTTGAGAGAGAGAGAGAGAGAGAGAGAGAGAGAGAGAGAGAGAGAGAGAGAGAGAGAGAGAGAGAGAGAGAGATTATCGTGCACTTGCGATTATTTCTAATTGTGTGTGCGTGTGCGTGTGCGTGTGTGTGTGTGTGCGCGCTTGTGTGCGTGTACCTGCATGCGTGCGAGGCGATACGAGGAGAGGAGGAGCTGGGGATGAGCGAGAGGGGAGATGGGGAGCGGTGACAGACATGGTGACAGAGCGGGGTCAAGCAGAACAAAGGCTGCTGGATGAGAGGGGAGTGATAGTGTGAGGAGGAGGGAGGGACACACAGCTCTCCCTTCTGATTGGGGTCGCTTATCCCAGAAGATGAGACACCACTCTAATCACCCGTTCTGCCTGTCTCATCACCATGGAGTTACTGGCCTCATCACAATGGAGTGATGGAGAGCAGCCACTTGACAGGGAGATACAGAGAGAGAGAGAGAGAGAGAGAGAGAGAGAGAGAGAGAGAGAGAGAGAGAGAGAGAGAGAGAGAGAGAGGGGGGGAGAGAGAGAGAGAGAGAGGGGGGGGGGAGAGAGAGAGAGAGAGAGAGAGAGAGAGAGAGAGAGAGAGAGAGAGAGAGAGAGAGAGAGAGAGAGAGAGAGAGAGGGAAAGAGAGATCAGAGGATGAGTTCGGCAGACATAGATCTGTCCAAGTGCAAAGAAAAACACAGGGAGAGGGATTGTAAAACTGAGTGACATGTTGGAAAAGAGTGCGACAGAGAAAGACACAGGGAGAGAGAGAGAGAGAGAGAGGCCAACTGACCTTGAGAATAAAAGGAGAATTCAGTGAGAAAAGGGAGAAGGAGAGATCAGAGGGTTCTGGTTTCAGCATCTAATCTCCCATCCGCTCGCTGCCAGAGTGACACCTGCTTAGCTTTGATTCAGCGCACGCTCGCTGCATTCAGTGGTGAAATGCACACTGGGATTTATGGGAAGTCACACATGACGGGAGAGGAGCAGCTGTGCACACACACACACACACACATGCTTATATCTATCACATGAGCCAAGTTACGCACACACACACACACACACACACACACACACACACACACACACACACACACACAGGTTTTCCTCCCCACTTAAAATGGCGCGTGTGTGTTTGTGTGTGTGATGTGTGTGTGCGTGTGCGTGTGCGTGTGCGCGTGCGCGTGCGTGCGTGCGTGTGGGATTGCCTGTCTCCGTGCATGTGTGGTTACGTAAGAGCAGTCTCTCCTCCAGGGCACTTCTTGGAATAGGACCCCTGCAGAATATTCCATCCTTCATTCATGCCATTCCTCTTCTCCCTGACAGACAGTCTAATAACATCTCCATTACACAGCAACCCCGCGCACCCCCCCCCCCCCCCCCACCCCCCCACCCTCCTGACGGCTGCGGGAACCATGCTACCCCGACAGCGGGTACGACGGGAACGCACTGGAATGCTAAACGTTAACCATTACATGACGTCATATCATGATGAAAGATTCTTAAACATCACATTAGCTATTGCTGTCGGATGAAAACCTTGTATGTCCAAAACCGTCCTATAACCGTTCTATAATATTATCTGATAAACGATGTGCGGGACTTAAGGTTTAAGTGCTTAAATATACTGTATATTCGTGCTTGTACATGGTCAGGACTCACTTGAAGGTCACAGGTGACAGTTACCCCAGTGTACAGGCTATCAGAGTGATGGGTTATTGAATATGAACAGGCATGGCGGGCAGCCACCGGCAGATTAATTTCTTTAAACCTCCACCCACTGTTTTGTCGACCTTCCTAAAAGCTGAGACAGGACGTGAGGTTGACCACTGAGGCGTCTTAGGCATAGTTTTTGTTCCTCCTCTTTTTTTCAAATTAAATTAAATTGTGATAATTTATTCATTGAATAACATTTGTAACTCGGGCCTCAGTAGTCTAATTAATTTTGGTCAGTAAAACAATCGACATATTCCTTTCTCTCTGTCTCCCTTTCTTTGTCTTGCTGTGTTGCTGTGTGGGTCTGACAGTGAGAGAGCTATACAGCATGTGGAGTGTGTGTGCATGCATTTTTGCGTGTGTGTGTGTGCGTGAATGCATCTATGTGTGCGTGTATGTGTGCATGTTGCCCTCAGACCTTACTTACATTAAACACTTTACGCTCTATTCACCACGCTCTGCAATGAATTATTCACATGTCAATGCTACCATGGGTAAATACCCACGGATGTCTGGAAAATCTAAAGAAATGGCACCGTAGATTGATTTCAACTTCACTGTCATATGGCCCGTGTACACCTATGAATTGCATTTGCATTAGTAAGAGTAAGAATGAGAATAAGGATATAGAATAGTTTATTGTCTCCGCCAGGCCGAAAGGCATGGTGAGAGAGTATGTTTTACCCTCCGTCCGTCCGTGTGTGTGTGTGTGTGTGTCCGTGTGTGTGTCCGTCCGTCCTGTCCGTGTGTTACCAGCTAATCTCTGGCACCGTTGGCCCGGTCGCTGCGAAACTGTGCACACACACTCCCTGGATGCCAATTCAGAACCTCTGCCTCAAATTTTTCACATGGGCCTGTTATAGCGCCACCTGGAGGCCAATTTGTGCAAAACCCATTTTTTTTACATTACTCGTACAGATTTTATCCAAACGTCATGCAAATCGGTACACAGTATCTCTATAGTCATGTGATCAACACGGATCTGTCCAATTTCCCATATTACATCCTCATTGGCTAAGGTTTGCTTCCAAAATTTGCAGGATTGGTCCGTTTTGAACAAAATGCCTCAAATCATGAACGCAGCTTGCGATTTCTGTGAAATTTCACAAACACATTCCCACTAGGCCAAGGAAGAAATGCCACCCTTTTTCACATTGGCCTGTTATAGCGCCACCAGCAGGTCTGATATAGCAAAACACATTTTTGGAACAAAATGCCTCAAATCATGAATGCAGTGTCCGATTGCCGTGAACGACCTAAGAATAAATGGCACCCTTTTCACATTGGCCTATTATAGCGCCACCAGGAGGCCACAATAACGTACCTGACCTGGCGGAGACCTGTGCTCCGAGGAGCACTTTTTCTAGTTTTCATATCTTTCACTTTATTTTCCTTTTTGTCTCCGCCAGGCCGAAAGGCATGGCGAGAGAGTATGTTTTACCCCCTGTCCGTCCGTCCGTCCTTCCGTCTGTGTGTGTGTGTGTGTCCTGTCCGTGTGTTACCAGCTAATCTCAGGCACCGTTGGCCCGGTCGCTGCCAAACTGTGCACACACACTCCCTGGATGCCAATTCAGAACCTCTGCCTCAAAGTTTTCACATGGGCCTGTTATAGCGCCACCTGGAGGCCGATTTGTGCAAAACCCATTTTTTTATATTACTCCTACAGATTTAATCCAAACGTCATGCAAATCGGTACACAGTATCTCTATAGTCATGTGATCAACACGGATCTAACCGAATTCCCATATTCCATCCTCATTGGCTAAGGTTGGCTTCCAAAATTTGCAGGATTGGTCCGTTTTGAACAAAATGCCTCAAATCATGAACGCAGATTGCGATTTCCGTGAAATTTCACAAACACATTACCACTACGCCGAGGAACAAATGGCACTTGACATTTTTCAAATCAGCCTCATGGTGGCGCTATAAAAGGCTGATTTGTGTTTTTAACTATAACTGCACCGATCTGCATGAAACTTTGCATGCACACTCCCTTAAAGGCCAAGGAAAAACATCTGCCCTGCATTTTTCACATTTGCCTTTTATAGCGCCACCAGAAGGCCCACTTATGTACAACACATTTTTGGATATTAAGCCTTCAGATTTTATCCAAATTTCACACAAATCGGTACACATGATCTCTATAGTCATGTGATCAAGATGGAACTGTTTGATTTTTCATATTTCATCCTGATTGGCTAACATTGACATCTAAAGTTTGCAGAAGTGGCCTGTTTTGAACAAAATGCCACAAATCATGAACGCAGCGTCCGATTGAGGTGACACTTTGCACGCACATTCGCATTATGATGAAGAACAAATGCCACCCTTTAACATTGCCCTATTATAGGAGGCCGATTTTTTCAACACTTTTCTTTTTTGTATTACTCCTACAAATGTTGTCCAATCATCATGCAAATCGGTACCCATTATCTCTATAGTCAAGTGATCAAGATGGTTCTGTCAGATTTTTCATATTCCACCCTGATTGGCGAATTCCGAACATTGTTGGCCCACAATAACCTACCTGACCTGGCGGAGACCTGTGCTCCGAGGAGCACTTTTTCTAGTTTTGTTATCACATACTACTGTATTCCAACCACCTTTTTCAACGCTCTCACCAGGTTTTCATAATATTTAGTCTTTGCATAAATTTGTCTCTTCCTTCCCTTTAAACCAATTCTGGGACCAAGCATACAGAGGGAATATTGTGCTTCATAAATTGGGGGAGAATAGAAAAAAAACCTGAGAAGACTTAATAGAACATGCGTATCAGTTATGATGAAAATGATGATGATTATTATTATAAATTATGATATTGATGATGAGGAATGTTTGTGTGTGTGTGTGTGTGTGTGTGTGTGTGTGTGTGTGTGTGTGTGTGTGTGTGTGTGTGTGTGTGTGTGTGTGTGTGTGTGTGCGCGCACGCATGCCATGTGTATGTATGCCATGTGTCCTCTGTGTTGCTCTGTTGTTAATAATAATTATAACAATAGCTCAGATTCATATAGCGCTTTTCTAAGTACCCAAAGTCGCTTTACATAAAGAAAAGGAAGGAACCAACTGCATTAAGAGGAAAAACAATAAAAGATAAGTGCTACATTAAAAAGATAAAAGGTCAAGCATGGGTTGGGGAGGCATCTTAACCAGACCTCAGCTGGGAAAAGCTATCTTGAAGAGGTGGGTTTTGAGTGAGGTTTTGAAGGAGAGGAGGGAGGGGACATTTTTTAGGTGGTTGGGGAGTGCATTCCAGAGGGGGGGAGGCAGCAACAGAGACAGCCCTGTCCCCCCAGGTACGGTACTTTGGCTTACGGCTTGGGGACCTCCAGGAGGTTGGCTTCACTGGACCTGAGGGAACCGGAGGGGACATAAGGTTCGAGACGATCGGAGAGGTAGGGGGGAGCCAGATTATTGAATGCCTTGTAGTTGGTAAGCAGGATTTTGTAGTGGATTCTTTGTTTGACGGGGAGCCAGTGTAGGACAGGTGGAGGACAGGTGTAATATGGTTTCTGGAGCAGGTACTGGTGAGCAGACAGGCAGCTGCGTTTTGGACATATTGGAGTTTGTTTGATGAATGCGTGAAAGAGTCTTTCAGCAGTTGGTTTACGTGGGCGAGGAATGAGAGGGTGGAATCAAATATGACACCAAGGTTACGGACGTGGGTGGAGGTTGTTACAGTGGAGCCGTCAATGTTGAGTGTAAAGTTCTGGGTGGAGCGGGTGAGGGAGTCTGGGCCAATGATTAGAATTTCTGATTTATTACAGTTGAGTTTGAGGAAGTTCTTTTGCATCCATGTTTTGATGTCTGTGAGGCAGGTGGTGAGGGTGGAGTGGGTGGCAGCGGTGACAGTCTTGGTGGAGAGGTAGAGTTGAGTGTCGTCAGTGTAGCAATGGAACTGGAGGTTGTGGTGACGGAGGATCTGTCCAAGTGGTAGTATTTAAATTATGAAGAGAAGCACAGAGCCCTGGGGGACACCGTGGGTGACTGGGGCGGTGGAGGAGTGACAGTTATTAATAGAGATGAACTGATGGAGAGGTATGATTACAACCATGAGGAGAGGGCAGTGTTAGTCATTCCAAGGGAGGACTGAAGGCGTGAGATGAGGGTGGAGTGATTGATGGTGTCAAAAGCGGCAGAGAGATCAAGGAGGATGAGGATGGAGACGGAATCAGAGTCAGCAGAGAGTAGAATGTCATTGGTGACTTTGAGAAGAGCTTCTTTCTGTGCTGTGTGTTGTGCGGAAGCCGGATTAGAATGTTTCGTAGAGGTTGTTTGAGTCCAGGTGTGATTTGAGTTGGGAGGCAACTGCTCTTTCCAGGAGATTGAAGATGGGCCGGTAGTTGTTGGAGGTGTCGAGGTCTAGTCCAGTTTTTTTTATAGAATGGGGGTAACGGCAGCCCGTTTTAGGGCAGATGGGATGAGACCAGTGGACAGGGAGGTGTTTATGATGTTGATGATGAATGAAGAGAGTGCGGGGAGGATGGCCATAACTAGGGAGGAGGGGATTTGGGCCTATGGATGTAGGTGGAGGTTTTCATGCCGGAGGTGGAAGAGGAGGTGGCCAGTTCAGAGTGAATGGTGTCAATTTTAGATTGAATTATTTTTAGAAATGATTCACATTTACTGGTGGTGTCCATGGGTTTGCGCAGGTTGCTGACAGTGGAGAAGAGTGTTTTGGGGTTATTGCTGCCAGATTGGATGATGGAGGAGTAGTGGGAAGTGTGTGCACTGTTGAGTGCGTCTTTGTATTGCTGCTGGTGTAATCTCTCAAGAACAGATTCTGCTCTGCGTTTGAATCTGTCGGTAGCCGTGTTGACAACCCGTGCGCATTGGTTTCAAGTGGGCGTGCCTTCAGATCAGGAAGCAGGCCGCGCTTTGCCCAATCAAATGTAGTGGGCGGGATTCACGTGTCCGTCGATCCTTCCCCACTCGAAACAAACCAAAACTAATTTAACAATAGCGTCCGCGGAGCAGACAAAACCACGGAAAGATTTTCACATCTTAACTTGCTCTTTCATCATAGAAACAAGTGGGCTTATAACCAAAACGAACGATGTTCTCTGGGAGAAGTGGTGTTAGTGTTACGTGTAGAAATATTGTTAGTGGGAATGAAAACATAGTCGCGCCACCGGAAGTGATGCGCTGAAGGCAGACCAAAACCCCGGTTTCCTTGCGCACGGGTGCTACATTTTCTTCCTCCCAGAGCCAACTGAGATAGTCAAAAACAGCAGCGGGCGCTGTTTTTCCTTTTCATTTGGCGCTGGGTTCCCAGATTGCTGCTGGTGTGATTTGTAAGCCTCGGAGTGGACGGTTAAAGGAGAATACCGGACAAATTAAGTGTTGTCTTTGATGTCTCGTTACTCACCTATTGACGTGAAAAGTGGCGTTCTTTTTTTCCATCGATTCCCCTGTCGTCATTTTTTAAACCCCCTCCGTTGTCATAATGGGAGCGCGTGGGTTAGGGAGATTCGTCTATTATAACCGATGCAAAGTTGTTTTTTTCTCTACTGCTAGTCATTGTGGAGTCTCATGATAGTCAAACATGAGAGTAGCTAGCCTGAGAGGCTAGCGCTACTGCCGCACGATTTAACACTGGATGCTTGTTTCTTTCCAGAACCTGGCAACTCGTGTTGCCAGGTTCTTGAAACAAGCAACGGAGGGGGTTTAAAAAATGACGACAGGGGAATCGATGGAAAAAAAGAACGCCACTTTTCACGTCAATAGGTGAGTAACGAGACATCAAAGACAACACTTAATTTGTCCGGTATTCTCCTTTAAACAATCTTTTTTTGGCAAGCCGTTCAAGCTGGCTTTGAGGTGGCGGAGGTGGTCGGTGTACCAGGGGTAAGAATGGGTGTAGGAGACACATTTTGTTTTTATGGGAGCAAGCTGATTGAGAGGCAGGTGGAGAGAGTGCATTATTGCAATTGTTGACTAGTTCAGTGGGGGAGGCATTCTAGACGAGTGAGGGTTCAGAGATGGTATCAGTCAGGAGGGAGGAGAGAGAGTGGGGGTGGATAGATTTGAGGTAGTGGAATGTAACGGAGCGCTTCTGCTTGGTGACGCGGGTGGGGATTTCAATGTCCATGGTGAGGGCCAAAGTGGTCAGAGAAGGTTGTGAGGACAGAGCCGGAGGTGGTGAGGATGCTGATGATGGTGGTTCCGGTAGTGCAGATCAGGTCCAGGCTGTGTGCTTTTTTTATGGGTGGAAAAATCTACATGAGTAATGTTGAATATGTTTAGGATGTCGCAGTGTAAAAGCCAGGTGTTCAACTGAGGAGGAGGTTGGAATGGTAACTGGGCAGATTTTTATGCGCTGTCGGTGTACTATGGCCAAACCACCACCACGTTTGTCATGGCGTTGGTCAGCGGTCGCAAACAGGCAGAGCTCACGTCTGGGGGTGTTGTTGTCATGACGTAACACGGGGCAGTGTGTTCATTTGACCAGAGTGAAGGGATAGTGGAGTGACCGGACCGGGAGTAAACAAACTTTCTTCGGGAGATTCTGTGAATGCATTTAGTGTGGCGTAACAAGTCTGTGTTTTTTTTATGGCTGTGATGTAGGATGGAATGATGATGTGGTTATTAAGTTCGAGGAGTTGTGAAGTGGAGTATTTCAAAGACATATCAGCCGGGATGGATGTAAGCCCTGGAGTCATTAGCCGCTTTGGCCGCCCACTCGTTGACCAGGCGAGATGGAAACATAGACACAACAGGGTGATCCACAGAATGGCAGTTCAACGGAGGGAGGTTAGAGTAGATGGACGAGCCTTCGGCCTTCAGGAGCTAAAGTAGCCGCTAGCTGCCTGAGCTGCGGCTACTTAGCTGAGGGCTAACTGTGGAGATGGAGGGACAGTTGATGGGCTGTCCGGGTAATGCCTTCACACAGTAGCGGTGGTACGGTAATCGGAGAGGAGTCGGGAGGATCCGGTTTTGTGGCCCACTGATCAGACTAACTGTACCGGGACGATTTTTTCCGGGATGGAAGTCCGGTAAAATGTCTTCAGTAGCAGCGTTCCTTGGCAATAGTACCCAGGTGGATCGGTGGAGCCAGCAGGTACGTGGGCAATTGGTTCGATTAAATTAAAATTAGGCATCCGACTGAGGTCTGATCGGGATGCGACAAACGCTAAACTAATTGAGAGTAAAACACTTTGCCACAATAAAACAATACTGATCACACTAAAACTAAACTAAAACTTGGATGTAGAAGCGTGGATGTGTTAGTGTTCTAACCTTGGGGATGGTGTCATCTTGAAGAGAAGTCCATTCGGGAGGAATCTCAGTCCCAATGGTCACATTAACGGAGTGCTGCTACACTGCAGGATTACTGTGCACAGCATGCGTCTGCCCAGAGACGGAAAGAGAGAGAGAGAGAGAGAGAGAGAGAGAGAGAGAGAGAGAGAGAGAGATAGAGAGAGAGAGAGAGAGAGAGAGAGGAGATAGTAAATGCGGACAAAATAAAACAGGAGAGCGTTATTAAAGAAAAGGATTATATTGAAACAGTCCTGAACAGGAAAGATATATTGATGCAATTTTGCAGTCTAGTCCTACTCCTGTTTTCAGACAGGGGGGGGGTCAGGGGGTAACTTTATTTCCTGCGATAGGCTACTAAAAACAATGGTCACTGCATGAGGTCCTGTCAAAACGGCAGAGCATTAGCCAGTGGCCTAATTCTCTCACCAATATTCTCTCAGGAAAATTACATGATTTGAAACTGTGTTGCTTGTTCCACTTTCACACAGTCTCTAAGTGTATTGTTCATTACAGACCAAGAAATTCAGCCCACTCTTGTGACTCTTTTTTCCAACAGAGAGAAGTCATTTATATTTTCTCTCCACCACCGCCGCCCCCACTCAATATTTATGCATCCATACTGCACGGCTTTAAAAACACTTCCCCTTGGGTGCAGTAACAGCGCAGTGAGCAGATAAAAATGGATGTTTAGTCAGTAACAGCGCAGTGAGCAGATAAAAATGGATGTTTAGTTCATGACTACATCTGAACAAGCTCCCTGTTAAAATGGATGTGCCGTTTTTAACACAATGTAGCAACACAAGTGACATATCATATAACATATGGCATAGAATATGTGTGACAACGAGGAAAGACTCCATTCTTTGTCATTGTCCCCCTCTAAAGTATCTCTCTCTCTCTCGCGCACACACGCACGCACGCACGTGTTCTGACTACAGATACTCAGCATCATTGTCAGTATGTTCGTATCATGTCAGTGTCAGTATCATGGGTCAGTTTCATGTCAGTATCATGCCAGTATCACGTCGGTATCATGTTGTTAGGTCGGTAGTATCATTTTAGTATCATGTCAGTATCATGTCAGTATCATGTCAGTATCATGGTCAGTATCATGGTCAGTATCATGTCAGTATCATGGTCAGAATCAACGTCAGTATCATGTTAGTGTCATGGTCAGTATCATGTCAGTATCATGTCTGTATCATGTCAGTATCATGGTCATTATCATGTTGGTATCATGTCAGTATCATGTCAGTGACATGGTCAGTATCATGTCAGTATCATGGTTAGTAGTATCATGTGTAACATTTCATTCACATTGTAGGCCAACAGAACTCAGTCAATTAGACCTTATCTTGCAGCAGATGGCCTGGGTTTGCTGTATCAGGACAATCCATTCAGTGTCAGATGAGTTGTCAAGTTAGTACGTTATCAGTCACAGAAGAAAGTGCTAATTTATCTTGTGTGACAACATCCATCTGGCCCTTATTAGGCTCAAACAAAACACACGCACGCACGCACGCACACACGCACGCACGCACGCGCGCACGCACGCACGCACGCACACACACACACACACACACACACACACACACGTGCGTGCGCACACGTGTTCCGACTACAGATACTCAGTATCATTGTCAGTATGTCAGTATCATGTCAGTGTAAGTATCATGGATCAGCTTCATGTCAGTATCATGCCAGTATCATGTTGTTATGTTGGTAGCATGGTCAGTATCATGTCAGTATCATGGTCAGTATCATGTCAGTAACATGTCAGTATCATGGTCAGTATCATGTCAGTAACATGGTCAGTATCATGTCAGTAACATGGTCAGTATCATGGTCAGTATCATGTCAGTAACATGGTCAGTATCATGTCAGTAACATGGTCAGTATCATGGTCAGTATCATGTCAGTATCATGGTCAGAATCATGTCAGTATCATGGTCAGTATCATGTCGGTATCATGTCAGTATCATGTCAGTATCAAGGTCAGTATCATGTCAGTAACATGGTCAGTATCATGGTCAGTATCATGTCAGTAACATGGTCAGTATCATGGTCGGTATCATGTCGGTATCATGTCAGTATCATGTCAGTATCATGGTCAGTATCATGACGGTAACATGGTCAGTATCATGGTCGGTATCATGTCGGTATCATGTCAGTATCATGTCAGTATCATGGTCAGTATCATGTCAGTAACATGGTCAGTATCATGGTCAGTATCATGTCGGTATCATGTCAGTATTATGTCAGTATCATGGTCAGTATCATGGTCAGTAGTATCATGTGTAACATTTCATACATGGAGGCCAACAGAACTCAGACAATTAGACGTTAGCTTCATGCAGTGTCAGATGAGTTAGTCACAGAAAAAGTGCTAATTTGTCTTTTGTGACAACACCCATCTGGCCCTTATTAGGCTCAAACAAAACTGAAAAATATGTTTTATGGACATCATTCATTGCATGTCAAGCTAAACACATCAATGACTGAACAAGATTGCATCATACACATTGTGCTAATAGCTGCACTTCTCCTCAATCAACTGTAGTGAAGTAACAGAGCCATAAAAGTCCCATCTTTCTCCTTGGCTGTGCCCTTGTTTGTGCACACACCATAATTACTCTAAAAATGTTGGGTGGTTGTAATGGAGACCTAATGAGCATATTGGTTCTTTTTCCATCGTTTTCTTTGGCGGATTCATCTATCTGGCGTTGATATCAGTCATCGTGGTTTTGCCATCTGCCCGGCAGCCTTGATGTGCTGGTGGATGTGAAGCATGGCCATCGAGTGAACTAGATCCATATGTTTATTTGGACGGGAGTAATCGCTGTCTGTGTTGGCATGTGGACCGTTCACAGGCTGCAGGGTGGTAAACTGATCATGTGTGTTTAATGTGGAGATTGTGTGTGTGCGTGTCTGCATGTGTGTAGGCTCATGTTGATGTGTTTAAGTGCTGTGCATGTGTGCATCATTGTGTCTACAGTATGTGTAATTTTGCCTGGTATGGATGCTGTGCTGGTCGATGGAGCATCACAGTCTGCCTGGCTGGTAAACAGATGTGAAGTCTGTGAAATCTGTGCACAGCGAACATGTATGCATTGAAACAAAAACCATGACAGCATGTAACCACAGCACATGTTTCTGTGTGTGTGTGTGTGTGTGTGTGTGTGTGTGTGTGTGTGTGTGTGTGTGTGTGTGTGTGTGTGTGTGTGTGTGTGTGTGTGTGTGTGTGTGTGTGTGTGTGTGTGTGTGTGTGTGTGTGTGTGTGTGTTGCTCATGCATGTTTGTGTCTGTTTGACAGCAGCATGTAACCACAGTGCATATTTGAATGTGAAAGAGATGTTCTTGCGTGTGTGTGCATGTATGTGTGAGTGTAGTGAGTGTATGTGGATGGGTGTATATCTGTACACATTCTCCAGACAGTAGCCTGAGAATGTGTCTCAACATTCTGAAGCTTTCAGTGACTGATTAGTGTGTTAAGCGTGCTAATAATAGTCACATACATGCACGTGTGGAAATGCTATTAAGTGCAATTGCGTGTGCATGAGTGAAATACACAAAAGTGTGTCCTCTTCTGCCATTTTCATATAGGCCATTATGTATTTTAACATGTCGTTCTTGTCCGGCAGAAACCTTGTATCTCCATATTTTAACGTTTAGTTTTATTAGTGTGTTTTTTTTCTTGTGTGTGTTTTAAATGTATTAAATAATTTGTCGTGTGTCATGCAAAAGTAGAACAAGCAGCCTTTCTACAAGCTCACTGTGTGCGTGTAGATCTGCTATTTATGTAATTTATTTTGTGGGGGGGAATGTTTAACGTTTAAGAGAAATGTTTAAGTCTGTTGGTTTAACATATTTACATGTTTAACCAATGAAAAGTATTAATAAGAGCTTGTGACTAAATTATAACTACATTGGATCCATTGGAACTCAGGTTATTGTCTCCGCCAGGCCGAAAGGCATGGCGAGAGAGTATGTTTTGCCCCCTGTCCGTCCGTCCGTGTGTCCGTCCGTGTGTCCGTGTGTCCGTCATTCTGTCATTTTGTGTACAGCTAATCTCCGGCACCGTTGGCTTGATCGCAGCGAAACTGTGCACACACACTCCCTGGATGCCAAAGCAGAACCTCTGCCCCAAATTTTTCAAATTAGCCTTTTATAGCGCCACCAGGAGGCCGCTTTTTGCAAAACACATTTCTTGACAGTACTCCTACAGATTTTATCCAAACATCACGCAAATCAGTACACAGTATCTCTATAGTCATGTGATCAACACGGATCTGTCCAATTTTCCATATTTCATCCTGATTGGCTAAGGTTGGCTTCCAAAGTTTGCAGGATTGCTCCGTTTTCAACAAAATGCCTCAAATCATGAACGCAGCTTGCAATTTCCGTGAGATTTCACACGCACATTCCCACTAGGCCGAGGAAGAAATGCCACTTGAAAATGTTCAAATCAGCCTCATGGTGGCGCTATAAATGGACGATTTGTGTTTTTAACTATAACTGCACCGATCTGCATGAAACTTTGCACGCACACTCCCTAGAGGCCAAGGAAAAACAACTGCCCTGCATTTTTCACATTTGCCATTCATAGCGCCACCAGGAGGCCGACTTATGTAAAACAAATGTTTTGATATTCAGAATTTCAGAATGTATCCAAATTTCATGCACATCGGTACACATGATCTCTATAGTCATGTGATCACGATGGATCTTTTAAAATTTTCATATTCCATCCTGATTGGCTAACATTGACATCTAAAGTTTGCAGGAGTGGCCCGTTTTGAACAAAATGCCACAAATCATGAATGCAGCGTCCGATTGTGGTGACACTTTGCGCGCACATTCGCACTACATTGAAGAACAAATACCACCCTTTTAACATTGCCCTATTATAGCGCCACCAGGAGGCCAATTTTGCAACACTTTTCTTTTTTGTATTACTCCTACAAATTCAAACATCATGCAAATCGGTACACATATAGTCAAGTGATCAAGATGGTTCCGTCCAATTTTTCATATTCCATCCTGATTGGCTAATTCCGAACATCGCTGCCCCACAATAACCTACCTGACCTGGCGGAGACCTGTGCTCCGAGGAGCACTTTTTCTAGTTATTTTTTCATTTCCTAAAAAGTAATGGTTTTGAACAAGGTTTCCCACCTGACAGCAATGATATTATGTACATGTGGAAATGCTATCAAGTGCAGATATATGTAGGGGGAGACCGGGGACAAAAGTAACAGGGGGCAAAAGTAACACACTCAATAATTCTAATTAGGAACAAGCTAAAGGGGTGAGACTGCTTGCGCACATGCTCAGTAGGGTCCTCTCTCTGCCTATGGAAGGATATGATAATTTCATCTCAGCAGAAGTTTTCAACAAAAAACTGATTTTGAGGTGTAAACGTACATTTTTTAGTGTACGGTATTTTCCTTCTTCTGTCTAAAGATAAGATGTCAACTTAGATTAATTGTATCTCTATGTTATTGGTCACAAATTAACATCAGCAGCCTATGCTAGTATAGGTGTTTCTAGCTAGAATATGGGATTTTATCATGGTTGACCCATCGGGGGCAATTGTAACAAAGTGTTTTCAATGCAAGCAGATTTTGTGTCTGGGATTACATACTTTTATGTTAGTAAATGAACATATTTCACTAAATGTCACTACATTTCAAAGTAAAAATACATACATTTTATTTAAATACGTTTAAATAAAAAATTACATACATGTGAAAAAACAAAATAGAAAAATAAATAATTTGAATAAAAATACAAAATAATTGTAATTATGTATATAAAACATTTGGAAGTATAAATGTTAAATTATAGCAAATACATATTACTTAGTGATGTGCTTTTATTTGAGATAAAGTGTGTTAATATGACTTATTTTTACAGTGTTACAACTGCCCCCGTCACGGGGGCAATTGTAACACTGTGACTCATTGCATTCAAATTAATATTTTAGTCTTGTCCTTATTAGTGAAAGCTTAAAAATTGTATTATTAATTAGGGCACATATGTTTCTTATAGCAAAAGATGACTAGGATATTTCAAGTAGTCTGTGAATTATGAAGGCAAATACAAAAAGTGTTACTTTCGTCCCCGATCTCCCCTACAGAAGTGAGATACACAAACGTGTGTCCATATTTGCTATTTTCCTAGGCCTTTATGTGTTTGTATTTTAACTCTATAAACGCCATTGACTCGAAAACGCGTCAATTACTACTTAATCCACCCACGCCATCGACGCGTTTGACGCGTTGGACTCGCGTTCATTGTTTAATCTCTGATTGCGCTATGCTGCTTAAAATTCAATGTTATTTTCGAGTTCCACTTACTTCACCCACATCTGCATCCGGTTTCATGACCTGGGTTCCGTTTCCGGTTTTTGATTCTTTTCCCCCGGTCATTTTCGTCCATAATAGGTAAACAAACGTTTTTTCACACTGTATAACAAACGAACGGACAGGTTCTCTTCTATAATCTATGGTCTGGGTGACGATCAGTCATCGCCGTCGTGTATCACATCGTAATTTTGGCCGATCGGACAATCTGGGACCACGTCACATCTGTTTTGATGTATTTCTCTCTTTGACACTGTGTGTGGAGTGCGAGCTGTCATGACAGCTGATCAAGCTGTCATGTGCTGCTCTCTAGTGGCGGATTTGTGCGCTGTCTTTAAAAAAAACACTCTGATAATATATTTTCATGAAAATTTACAAAATATAAAAATAAAAAACACGAAAATTGCTGGCACTGGGGAGTACTTTATGAAAATACTCTGGCAGTCAAAGAGTTTGCATGTGTGAGTACGCGTGTGTGTGGATGCGCATGTGTGTGTGCGTGCGTGTGTGTGTGTGTGTGTGTGTGTGTGTGTGTGTGTGTGTGCGTGTGTGTTTTTTTGTGTGTGTTCCAGCGCCTATGTACTGCATGCCAGTAGATAATGTGTGAATATGCTTGGAGGGCTTTGGTTTGGAGGCAGTAGACCATGTAAGTGTGTGTTTCTGATAGCTTGGTCTTGGTCTCTTGGAGTTATTTTCCATGGATCACGGATCAAGAAAAAAGGGACAAACTGTTTGATTTCCATTTTGTACACACTACATCTCACATTAACCACTTGAACCCTATTTAAAAATAGAGAACATAGCCAATCTACAAGCTGGCAATGTGTTTTCTGAACATGTTTGAACATTTTGGACACATTTTCAACAGTTCTGCTTATCATCAGTCAGGCAGAACCCCTGTATCTCCATAATTCATCTTTTTATGTTTTCCTCATAAATTGATGCCCTTATTCTTACATTTATACAAAAGTGGTGAAAATGGCTGATCTATGACCACACAACGTGTCGTGAACACGCATTGGGAGCCGATGCAACAGTTTCACCTATAATGACCTGCCCCAAATAGGGACGTAGGTTGAGGGTTTTATTTAACCAATGCAAAGTATTAACAAGAGCTTGAGACTAAATACTAACTGCACTGGATCCATTGGAAGAGATTTTTCCATTTCCTGAAAACTAGCGATTTCGGACACACAAGGTGTCCGCCAGAGAACAACAATAACGATGTGCCCAAGGGACGCCAGGGTTAGAGAGGTTAATTGAGTAGAAGGAAAAAAGACTGAATGAAAGTGAATGACTGTATACATTTGGAGCTGTTTACTCACCCTCTCTCAGTGTCTTCTGATCCCTGTCTCTCTTTCCCCATCAGTGTCTGTCTCGCAGCATGAGGCCTGTGTTGGTGATAAGCATGCTGCGCTTTCAAAATCTACCCTTCGCTATTCATGTTATTATACAAGCAGCAATTCCACATTCAAGCTCTATTTTCCCTGTACGTCCCCTATGGCTGTACACTGAGGCAGAGTGCACAAGCATTATAGAAGCTATTGTTGGAGAGGAGTATTTCACTGATACCTGCCTGTCACAGCAGCTTACAGCGAAATCGCTTTGTCACACAGACACATTCTCCCAGCCACGGACACACAGCCACTTCAGCACCACGGCCAGTGGCAGCCTCAGTGATAGAGCCAACGCCAGAAGTGAAGCTTAACTCTCAGCACCTTGGACAGCACTCACTCACAGACTTACAGTACAAGTGTGTGTGTGTGTGTGTGTGTGTGTGTGTGTGTGTGTGTATGATTGTGCACGTGCATTTGTGCGTGCGCGCGCGTGCGTGCGTGTGCGCTAGCGCACGTGTGTATGTGACCACATTGCAGCTGCTGCTGTGACATAAGGGTGTGTGTCGCTTGAATGAGGTGGCAACTTCAGAATGCATCCACGTTACCCCATTTATACTGTGCACTGTAGCCCCTTTTCACTGGCCTTCATTGCACCGGAGCACTGCTGTTCAAAATGCTCACAGACAGACGTCTGGCAAGGGAGATTGAAAGACAATTGTCTTCCGACTTCTTGACCTTGCTGTTCCTTCTGTCTTTCCCTTGGTTCTCTTCCTCTGTGTGGGGTGAATGGTTGGCACGGACCTGTTAATGCCTATTCACCAGCCTATGGGCTCCATCTGACAGCTGGGTCTGGTGCCCATGAAAAAGATGAAAATTATGTATGTCTGAATTATGCAACAGGCTAGAGAGGGAGGGAGGGAGGGAGAGAGGGAGGGAGGGAGAGATGGGAAATGAATGGAATATGGGGTGGGGGTATGGAGAGAGAGAGAGGCCGAGTGAGACAGGTAGCGATACAGATGGAAGGAAAGAGGGCGAGATAGATGAGGAGATGAAGAGAGGCTGACAGACAAGGACATCGCGAGATGGGGAGACGGAATGAGAGGAGGAGGAGACACATAGGGCAGTCAAAAAGAAAGAGGGATGCAAAGGTCAAGAGAGGGAGACAGAGGCTTTAGAAAGAGAGAGGGATGGAGGAAAGAGAAAGGGAGCGTGGGAAGAGAGGAGAGGAGAGAGAATGATGGATGGAGAAGGACGTAGAGATCAAGGGAGTGAATGCATGGCTGACCGTGGGAGGACAGCAGAGAGGAAAGAGAGATTTGCAGAAGTCGCTGCCAAAAGGCTAATTTTGTCAAATTGTCGTGTTGTACAACAAAAATGACATGAAATTATCAGACTTTACTGTCACACTGATTATATTGTGAGGCTACTTTCCCCCTCCCTCTCTCCCTCCTTATATCTCAATTTCCTCTCCTTTCCTATATATCTCTGTCTATATCTCAACTTCCTTTCTATTCTCCCTCTTTGTCTCACTCCTACAGTCTCCGCGCTGTTGTCCTCAAGTGCAGTCAGTGATGAAGACAATGACGGGAGTGATTTGCTTTATCTGCTGACCGTGTGTGTGTGTGTGTGTGTGTGTGTGTGTGTGTGTGTGTGTGTGTGTGTGTGTGTGTGTGTGTGGGGGGGGGGGGGTGTAGCATGTGCAGCTATGAATTTCACTGTATTGTGCACTTATGCACAGCCTAATGATGTTGTCATTCCACTTTCTTTTACACAGTATTAGATATTTCTTTCTTGCACTATTGAGTCAAAGTCCAAGCATTTCATGGCCGGCACCGACTGCTAACGGCTGTATTTTTCCGTGCATTCGATAACTAAAGACTTGAACTTGAACATGTGGACTGGCGTAACCCTGCCTGCACGGCTGTGCCCTGGGTAGAGTAGATTACGCAAGAGTGCACAAAAGACCTTCAGATGAAAAATGAAGTGGAAGCAGATGATAAATACAACATTAAATCCCATTAGGAATGGGTGAGCATGGCTGAAGTAAAAGCTAGGAGGGTCAGCAGCTCTCTCATTTATGTGTAGAGCATGTGTTAACATCTGACCAGGTGCTGTGGGTTGTGTAATCGAAAGGAAACTGCAGGGTCAGCTCCTTGCAGGATAACTCTGGCTGTTATAACTTTCAAAAATAAACACATGCGTGCACACATGCACAGCTGGTCTGGCCTGCATGGAGTGCAATGTGTGCCGTAGAGGTGTATAGTCTGTCAGAGTTATGGCGTGTGTGTGTGTTTGTGCGTGCGTGCGTGCTTGCGTGCGTACTTGCCTGCATGCGTGCGTGCGTGTGTGCGAGCGTGCGTGCGAAGACTATTATTAACAAATTGCCCGCAAATCCACATAGGCCTACTGTATAACACCCACCATATACTGGGGTTTTGACCCAGTCTTGTTTTCAAAAGTCCCCCCCCCCCCCCCCCCACACACACACACACACACACACACACACACACACACACACACACACACACACACACACACACTCACTCTGTTCTATCTCTCTTCATGTGATCATGACTGCATCCAAATAATGTGTTAAAATGATTTGATGTGTGCATGTTATGCTAAAACATGAGGGAGTAGCGGGCCTAGAGAAGGAGCAGAGGGGTTTGGAGGGGGACTGAATAATGCAATAATATACGCTGCTGTACTCTTGTTGTCGTCCCCCCTACTTTTTTTTTTTGATCTAGGAATTGTAGCAAAGTCATTCCTCTGCTCAGGCAATTACTTTTAATTGGATAACCTTTTCCCTCTCAGAAGAGTCTATTTTTAACTAGGGGGAACCACAAAGTGTCGGAGTGCCATTGCTTTCCCTGAGGTATGCCTCGCTGCATAGAGAGTATACTGTAGGTAGCCCTGAGTGGAGAGTATCTGTTAATATGGAAAGTAGAGGTGGGGAAGAGGGGGGTTTAGGGGGGAGGGGGGGCACATCAAACAAATGGAAATGCCTTCTTAGGGTAATTTTGTATGGGGGAGGGGCGGGGTTAATAAAGTTTTGAAAGAAGAAAAGTTATTCTTGAAACATACAGTACGGTATGGAACAATTTAACATCCATGAATAAAAATGGATGAATTCATGAGTTCTTTCATACGTATCTGGTATTGATTTCATCATGTCGCAAACACATCTTAATGTAATGTTTGCACATTGTCAGACGGCCCCTGTCTCACTGTGATGGAAAGCCAATGTATTGAAGCAGCAAACAACTACACCACTATGTCCTCCCTGTTTGAATAGCTTGCATCTTAGTGGCGGTGCATGAGCCATCGCACGCACGCACGCACGCACGCACGCACGCACGCACGCACGCACGCACGCACGCACGCACGCACGCACGCACGCACGCACACACACACACACACACACACACACACACACACACACAGACACACACACACACACCTGTCAGGTGGTTATTAATAATGCACACACACCATAGGCCCTGTTAAGACTCCACATGTGTGCTCATATAGTCCACATGATGTAGATAAAGAATGCTATGATCTCAAAGGAAGACTACGGCAGTGATGACACAGGCAGGAAAATGGCATGCCGTGTGCGCTCTTGGGTATATGCCATTTGCAGAGGTGGACTTGAGGTTAGCATGCCTGTAGCACAAATTATTAAATTCCACTATACAAATCTCAGGGAGGGACCACTTTTTGACCTCCTCCACCTTCTGGATTATTAGATCTGAACAAATCAAACACTACACATTTGCTTTTGGGCATTTTAGTCCTGTGAGGCCTCGGGGAATGACGCTGTCAATGCTTATGTTGAGGGATTACTTCAAAACGAAATGCATGGCTCTTTGTGTTCATGGCCTGTACTATGTGCAGTTGACAAGGCATGAAATCCTATGGAAAGGGCAACCAATAAAGTTAGCATTTGTACAGTATTGGTTGTGTTTAGTGTATTAGGAGGACATCAATTCATTTTGTGCTGCTAGCACTTCACTTGAACCCTCTGTCTTAAGACTGGAGACAGTTTGTATTTATTTATTCAACCATAATGAGGGGTTGGGTCTTCACTATTCAGGTGTAAGCAATCACACCCAGAGTGATAACATCCACACACACAGTACAGTGATGAGATTTCTGTGTCAGGTCCTTCTCACAAAGACCGGTTTTCAGTTGAAACAGTAAAATTGTATTAATAATTTCCAAACTCTGCTTGTTGTGTTGCATGATATATGATAAAATGATAACTGCACATATGGTTTATAAAATATAATATAAAAGTAAATAAATATAAGCGTTTATTTACATCGAATTGTGATGAAACAAGGAGCTTGGTGGCGCACTGTGTTAAGAAATGCAGCGAAGCCCGGTTGGAAATGATAGAAGGGAGCTAGATGGTCTAAATATGATGGTCTAAATATTATAACCAATTGTAATTCTAAGATCCACAAGATTAAGCTTATAAGGAAGTTAGGAGATTATCAACTGTACAATAAAGAAGAGCTCAGTGCAATTAATAGTACGATCAAGGAGAGAAAATCTGAGAAAGAGTTAATATGGACAAGGAGATTACATAATGGTTACGTAATCGCCACGTCACTCTTAACAATGGTCCTTATTTAATCAAACTTTTCCATGTGCCATGTGTTATTATGGACGGTATTTCTAAAAATCCATCCATCGATTATATTTATGTATTTTTTATTTATTTATTTGTTTTTATTCTCTTTGTGTTGCTTATGTCATTTAGAAAACATGTCATTGATTTCCAAATATCAGATTTGACATTAAACTGGAATGTGATTAATATGTAATTATTTGCCTACTTCCCAGGGAGAAAAAAAATGCCTGTTACGATTATAAGTAACCAGCTGGTAACACGTTACCCAGCCTGATCTCCAGAGAATACCGTAACATTGCACGGAACGAGTGCACTTCATTCCGTGGATAGTCGCCTCGGAACTCCCAAATTGCGTGCATATGTACGGCGAGTCCCACGGTGGGCGTAACCAGTCGCAACACGGAAAAACCCGGAAGCAGAGCAGTCCGCACAATAAAATTTACGATTCTGTGCCTATCGGTACATAACTCAAACGGCGCTGAGTAGGCACAGGCGAATGTCCCACCGTTCAGGACGGCAACTCGGTCGCCTTAGCTCCCTCGGTGGTCCTTCACGGGGGGACAATTCGCCTGTGACTGCGCGCCTCCGAAATGGTTTTGTCACAAAGGCAGCGCCGTACCATATGCACGCAATTCGGGAGTTCCGAGGCGGCTATCCACGGAATGAAGTGCACTCGTTCCGTGCAATGTTACGGTAATCTCTGGAGATCGGGTTGCGTTACCAGTCCTGTCACAGGGATGTCAGGCCCTGTGACAGGATTGTGACATACTGACCATGATACTGAAATGATACAATAATTATACTGACATGATACTGACCATGATACTGACCATGATACTGACCATGATACTGACCATGATACTGATATGATTTTGATATGATACTGACAAGATACTGACCCCCAAGAGCACCTCAGCACCCCCTTTTTTTTTAAGCAGTACAGCTCCCCCCTGGGGGGCTGTACTGCTCCCGTTGAGAACGCTACCCTAGCCTGATCAGCCTGCTGGAAGAGAAGTTGTACAGCCTTTTCTAAAACAGCTCATTATTGCATATATTGCAAACTATGGCAAAGCTTTCATTTGAATTCAAATAAGTACCATTAAAAAAGACAAAGACAAAGACAAATGGCCTCCTGGGCTACGAGGAAAAGGCGATGGAGTAAGCAGTATAGGAGTCATTCTCTAGGAAGCATGAATGCCTTCGGGAAGCTTCATGGCAATCCACCCATTACATTTTGAGATAACTTGTGTGGAAGTCTAATGGCGGCGCTAGAGGAAAGGCCATGGAAATCAGTCCCCATCATCTGGGGAGCAAGAATGTGCTCAGGAAATTCAACGGCAATACAGCCAGTAGTTTCAGACATGTTATTTGGAAAATGCATGGGTAGATGGAGGGAGGGACTAACATGGCTATCCTTAGAGTCCCGCTATTGTTATTGCAACCTTTTTGCATGATACAACAATTGTTTTTTTTTTATAATACATGGCTTTCTTTCTTTTATTTGTGGGTGACTTGAGGAGTCTAGGGTTAGCCCCCCTCAGATGTTTCCTCGAATCCTGGCCTGGCTTTTTCATTGGGTCGTTGTTGCAAACACCAAGCAGGAGCAAACAATTGACCTTCTGGAGGGTCTAATTGGGGTATGTTTTCCATCTACAGCTGTAGTCCTCTACACACCAGCCCTGGGGCCGTAGAGGACTACTGATCTTCAATAATAAGGGAATCATTTAACCAAGTAACTTCTTGGATATAAAACTGAAAATGGGCTAGTTTTCGGTCTAGGCTGAGGTACTGTAACACTGATCTAAAGCATCATTTAAATCCTATTGCCTCGATCCAGAAATGACTCGTTCTAATTGCCTTTTTATTTTTTAAGTGTTCAACACTGAACATTAAACTGTGCTAAACATTTAACATGTTAAGAAACAACACAAATACATGCTGTTCCGAACTGAAAGTGTAGTGGCAATATGAACCAGTATTTATGCAGTGCAAGCCTATCATTTGTCTCCCTAGAATTAGTTGGAAATCATTTACTTATTCCCATGATTTCATGGCTCCAAGTCTTTGGTCGCTGCCTAGTCACTAACCAAAAAATACCAATACAAATAATTCTGTCCATGGGCAATAGTCCCATAATGTTTAACCACTTAAACCCTATACACTTGGTTGACCGGGGTCCCCCAGGGCTACTCTGCTAGTATTGCCCTCTTCACCAATTCTCGAAAACAGCCGATCGACAAGCTGCTCAGCTACTGTAGATTGGCTATTTTCAGTGAATATTTGCAACAGAATGACAACGCTGAGGTTCATGTAAAAAAAAATTAAAAAAAATCGGTACAAATATCTCTATCTCTTCATGTTGTGCCACTTTATAGTGCTAATGGTTGGATTCAGATTTTCTGGAGCAGTCTTAACATTAAATGGAACGCAGGTATACTAAACACCTAGTCAGTGGCCAGCGTATTACAGACTGGTGGTGCACACTTATGGCGCTATAACAGGCCAATGTCGCCCTAGTGGGAATGTGCGTGTGAAATTTCACGGAAATCGCAAGCTGTGTTCATGGTTTGAGGCTTTTTGTTGAAAACGGACCAATCCTGCAAACTTTGGAAGCCAACCTTAGCCAATGAGGATGGAATATGGATAATCGGACAGATCCGGATTGATCACATGACTATAGAGATACTGTGTACCGATTTGCATGACGGTTGGATAAAATCTGTAGGAGTAATATAAAAAAATGGGTTTTGCACACATCGGCCTCCTTGTGGCGCTATAACAGGGCCATGTGAAAAAATTTGGGCAGAGGTTCTGAGTTGGCATCGAGGGAGTGTGTGTGCACAGTTTCGCAGCGACCGGGCCAATGGTGCCAGAGATTAGCTGTCTGCGGACGCACAGGACACACGGATACACGGACGGAAGGACGGACAGACAGGGGGCAAAACATACTCTCTCGCCATGCCTTTCGGCCTGGCGGAGACAATAAAGAAAGAAATGCAAAGCAAGCGAAAGCAATGCAATAACCTAGATAATGTTACAAAACGTGTTAATGTCCACGGATTCACATAAACTGCAGCAGTCAAATAAGACTGTGATCAATTCCTTTTGCCAGGTTGCATACTGTATCTGGTCAAGAAATAATCTGAAGCTTCAGAAACAGTCTGTTTGCATGTGTGTAGGTGTGTGTGGGTTCAGTTTGGAGTAGGTGGGCTCTAGACCGGATGGCACTGACTGGTTACGATTTGGAATAGAGCTTTCCACAGATACTGCGGAAAGGCCTGGAGCAAAGTTAAGAAAAGCAAACATGCCACCATCCATCTCAGCACTCAGCATGAATTCATTCATGAGCGCATAATACTGAATGAACATTGAAAATAATATATAATTGAAGGTTCAGCTGCTGAGGTCACTGCCACTGCACCCGTTGCCCCTTGGTGGTATCCACTTTGCCATGGCATAGCCTAATGGAGACACAGTACTGGTTAATTAGCTAGCCTTCTTCACACCTCCTTTAGCTAATGAGAGGGCACCGCATCTGTCCTGAACATATGCTCACACATATGATACGTCTGCAGTCATTCACGTGCATGCATGGCTGTGTGTTTGCATGCACAAGCAAGTGCATGTGTGTCTGGTCCGATCAATGTGTGTCTATTCTATGGCTGCAACCTTGTACCTCATTCAAGGTTCTTTATTTGGTTGTACATTGCGTGTGTGTGTGTGTGTGTGTGTGTGTGTGTGTGTGTGTGTGTGTGTGTGTGTGTGTGTGTGTGTGTGTGTGTGTGTGTGTGTGTGCGTGTGCGGGTGTGTGCGTGTGCGTGTGTGCGTGCGGGTGTGTACCTGTATGTGATTTAATTTCATAATACACAGCACTTGAGACGTTACTGTTCCAGCTAGCCTTTGATCATGATGTCATGGGCGCTTTTACTGGCTTTTGATGATGCTGTATAAGGGTGTCCCCTGGTGCACTCCCCTCGCTGTGCTAATGCATATCATGTGTGTGTGTGTAATCTCATTTGGTTTGTTTATGGATAAACTCCCAAGTACTTTACATACGCAATGGCACACTTACTGTATGCATTGCAGTAAACCATACGGTACAATAACGATGATATATCTAATGTATATTGCACAACCTCTCTCGCTTCCCTCTCTCTCACATGGACTCAGACATATCCGTACACAAATACATTAGAACAGCATCTCACTGTACACATTATAAAGCAATTGTATGTGTTTACATTGTGTAAGTTATCGAACCAAAACCTCTGCTATGACACTATGGGCCCTCTCTGACACTCTATCCATAAACGCCGGGATAAATGTACATCCTGTCTGTCTAATGTCATGAAATGATGCATTAACTAGAAAAAGTGCTCCTCGGAGCACAGGTCTCCGCCAGGTCAGGTAGGTTATTGTGGTCCAGTAATGTTTCACCGCAATCGGACGCTGTGTTCAACATTTTGTTCAAAACGGGCCACTCCTGCAAACTTTAGATGTCAATCTTAGCCAATGAGGATGGAATATGAAAAATCTAACATATCCGTCTTGATCACATGACTATAGAGATCATGTGTACCGATTTGCGTGAAATTTGGATAAAATCTGAAGGAGTAATATAAAAAAATGAGTTTTATATAAGTCGGCCTCCTGGTGGCGCTATAAAAGCCAGATGTGAAAAATGCAGGGCAAATGTTTTTCCTTGGCCTCTAGGGAGTGTGCAAACAAAGTTTTACACAGATCGGTGCAGTTATAGGTAAAAACACAAATCGGCCTGTTATAGCGCCACCATGATGCTGATTTAAAAAAAATCAAGTGGCATTTCTTTCTCTGCCTAGTGAGAATGTGCGAGCACAATGTCACGGAAATTGCATGTTGTGTTCATGATTTGAGGCATTTTGTTCAAAACGGAGCACTCCTGCAAACTTTGGAAGCCATTTTTAGCCAATCAGGATAGAATATGAAAAATCTGCACGCACGCACGCACGCACGCACGCACGCACGCACGCACGAGAGAGAGAGAGAGATTCAAAGATGCCATTGGCAACATTTGAAATATATGTACTTTATCTTTTTCCTAGTTATGGTTTGTTTTGCATAACAATCGAGACATTATAAATTGTTGGCTTTTTTTCTGGGCATGTCATAATAGGTGAATATTGGCCACAAATTGATGGACATTGGGATAAAAAGGATGAACAGTCGCCAAAAATAGCTGATCTACAAGCTCAAAATGCATCGCAATATAACGTGTGGGGTAATAGATTGTCTATGTGATTGGAGCAGAGACATATTGGGTGAATGGTGAGGAATGGGAGGCATGCTCAGTCTCTCAGTTGAACTCCCATTTCAACTTAACACTTTGCAACACATAATGAATGCAAATCATATTAAATGACAATATCAGAGCAGTGAATCATGAAGAAACATTGGTGCGGGCCCATCGCAGGATAAAAGTCAAAGAAGATCCTACTGTATGTGGTGGAAGGCAGGGGGCTCAGGAGTCTGCCCAAAATAAAGGGATGCAATTGACATACATGCCTTGAACAGAAGATTTATACAAACACAGATGGGAGATGGAAAGGTGTTATTCCCGCGAAGAGGCTGGGACACTCAATCCTCGCCACAGAGGCTTCTATAAAGGGGACAGACTAAATGGAAAACAGGCACCTGCTGATGTTGGAGACCTTGCCACTGAACTTCACTGAGGGCCTGCGGGTGATGGTTAAAACATCAAACAATACAACCTTGTCTTATTTAGGGCTCAGTGAAGTAAGGGGGACTCAAGCAGGGAAAACATATCTTTCAAGGTTCAAGAGGAGAAACAATAATATACAATATATGATCTAACCTAGCAAATAGTGGATTATTCCAAATGTTTGCCTTTTTGTGAGGTATTACTTGTTAAGATTGACCAAGTAGTTTTGGAACTACACTTTATAGAAGTATAATGAATAAAAAATCTGTTGACAGAGGAATAAAAAACACTTTGAATGAAAAAACACAATACAAAAGCCATCTCAAACTGCATTGCATGTTAATGCTTGCAGTTATTGAATTGAATCAAAAGAAAGCAGCACACTATAAATATAGATACATAAATAGTGTATACATAATACATAATATCTGGTGGAAACAGAGCCGCGAATGTATGCAGCCATGGCATGTCCATGAGAGGTGAGGGCAGTATTGGAATAAGCAGCAGAACCAGACTGGTTCTGCTGCACACACACACACACACACACACACACACACACACACACACACACACACACACACACACACACACACACACACACACACACACACACACACACACACACACACACACACACACACACACACACACACACACCAAGTAGGCTATATAATGTAATAATGCATTACCTTAACCAAAATTATATTTAAAAACTGCATACAGTTTGTGCGTTGTTGATGTGTGTATAAGGAGTAAAATGCATGTCCTGAAATTGCAAAGCTCTGTCATGTTTGCAGAAGTTATGAGATGCCAGATGCTTTCTAAAGGTTTTTGAGTTGTGTCCAAGTACACACAAGCTCTTGCAGTCTGACACCTACTGTCATCACAGTTTGTACATGACAGGAAATAAAAAGGCTATGGACCAGAACTAGCCATTTGGATGCAAACTGTCCATCCGGCTTATGGTATCTACACTACTAGCCAATTACAACACTCCTGTCCCTCCGGCTCATGGTTGATACCAATAGCAGACTGAAATGCCAACTCATCAGAGTTGCATTGTAGTTGATGATCTATGCATGGAAAAAATATATATATATTCAGCAAAGCCCTCAGTCACACCAACATTGTTCTTGTGAAGTAGTTTTATTCTTTTTTATTCTGAAGTGGTTTTGTTCTTATTGTTGAAAGTGTATTTAGAAACAAACCTACCGTAAACTTCCTGCCACATTATGTGGGGGGGGGGGGGGGTTCAAAAACCTGATTGTCTTAGGGAAGTAGCTATTTCATAACCTACTGTACTGCCAGTAGCCTTGCGAAGCCACTTGGCAGCATCTGGAACAGTCCACATTTGATCTGCTGGTCTTTCATGAACTCGCGAGCCCATCATACTGTATGCTGTATGTGCATGTCCTGGATTTTCTAGATTTCGCTCTGCCTTGTAAGATCTTTCAAGGATTAACCAATTAACCACTGAACCAAAGGGACATGTTTCTTTTTCACTGTGGTGAGAAAGAAATCCATGCCCATACCTAGCTCTACTGCCATGTTGCAGAGGTTGAGACATAGAGAAGTGGAGTTTAAAAGATAACCATCATATATATACCTGGCATGCCTTAACAGCAATCAGCATGAACTAGAGATGTGCAGATGGGCTTTTTCGTCACCCTAATCTGCATATACACATTCATCATCCATTCGTCATGTCATTAGAGTTTAATTGTGGTAGAGAAGCAATCGTTAAATATACTTGTAGCCCAATCCAATTATATATAAAGTATACCAAGGAGGTCCACGCAGCAACATTTTTGTCCACCTTTTTTTAGTTTTTAGTTTTTTAGTTGTTTACATAAAATTATCATATGCAGTGTTTAAGCAGAGATCTGCGCATATGCACTTAGAATGGGTTCCATTAAGAGCAAAAGTGAGACTGAAAAGCGAGCCAGGAATGTCCAAAGAAAGTAACAAGAAGAACTTGGCAGACGAAGAGTGCAGTCCTGTGATAAGAACAAAACAAAATAATCCGATCTGGCTTTAATGTTGGTGGTAGTTATTAAAGTTACATTAGCACAACCATTAATTATGAATACAGCATGAGCCGGAGATGTCATTGTTAATAGTCTTGCTGTTTTATTTAACAGAGTGAACTGAATAGGATTAGTGGGGCACACACAGACATAACGATTGAAATACAAAATGACTTAGTAGTTAGTAGTAATTACTTAATAGTAGTTCACTATTGCTTATAAAGCAAGAACCTATTCAGTGTTTTGACATATTGGAATAAAAGGCTGTAGATATTATAGAGCTATGAACCTCAGCATAGACACGTATGTTCAGTGTTCCAAACACAAGACAAGCTATGTTAACTCGTGTTTTAAAGTACTGACTTGTACAGTAGGTCAGGATTCAATGCTACAATGTTACAAGACTGTTAATGAGGGAAATAATAAATGTATATAAACAAATCCTATGGGTGGCAAGAAAAGAAAAAACTCAGTGTCCTCTTTCAAATCTCTTAAAAAAAAACTCACCTCTATCGCACAGCTTTTTGCTAATTTATGAACTGTTGGACTATTTATGCAATTTCTGATCTTTATTGTATATTTACTGTCTTGTAAAGCACTTTGTAACTTGTTTTCGAAAGGTGCTATATAAATAACGTTATTATTATCTGGATAGGAACGGGGCACCACCCACCAGGACAAATTTAAAATAAAATACAAATAATAATATAATACATAGAGGCTAGGCTATGACGTCAGTAATATAATATCATAGTGATGACATCAGGGATCTCCTTATTATAGGGACACACACCCAGTGTTGCCAGATTCTGTGAGAGAAACAAGCAACCAGGTCTAGGAAAACCAGCCCAAAAGAAGCGACTATGGGCCACATGAGTACTTTAACATGTACATCAGCTATTTGAAAATAGCAGATCTACAAGCTCACAACGCGTCGCGATGCGACGCGTTGTGAGCTTGTAGATCGGCTATTTTCAAATACAATCTTTCAGGGAAATTATAATAAGCAGATCTGGCAACCCTGCACACACCCCTCCCATATCTAGTCGATCGGTCAGACAGTTTCTGAATGGAGTTCTACTGTATATGCTACCACTTATATTGGTAGAGTGGCACAAACTTGACACAAATCTTGGCCGAACTGTGAAGACGAAGGGCTGGGTTTGTCAATTTGGGAAGCCGATGACTGTGGACACACAGACAGACCCGCAGACAGACAGATGCAGACATTCGTGGATTTTCGGTTCTGGACAACCGACCAAAATTCCCACTCAACATCCCCGGGTCATTGGCGATACACATGCCAGGTTTTAGGTCGATCAGTTGGACGGTGCCTGGAGTTATGTTGCAGGCAAATGGATTCCTTAGTATTTGGTATTGACAATTCACAAAGCTGTTACTCATTTCTGTGAACTCACTGAAGATAATTTACCTGGGTTATGTTTCATATTGAAAATAGTCAGATAGAGACAAAGAGATGTTATCGTTGCTGTCTGTCAATCCTGATCCATATTTTTATTTAATTTGTTTTCCCCATATTGCCCTATTTGACAACCTAGTTGTATGACGCGCAAAAGTAGCAAAAATAGATGATCAACAAGCTCACAATGTGTCACGGGTTACAATTCATTGCGAGCTTGTAGATCAGATATTTTGTCTGTTTGAAAATGTTTGAAAACATTCACCCATGATGGCATGCCCCCTAAAAAAGCCAATGGTTAAGTTTAAATATTTGACCAATGAAAAGTATTAATATGAGCGTGTGACTAAATAATAGCTACACTGGATCAACTGGAACCATTTGAAAAGTAATGGTTTTGGACAAGATTTCCGCCCAGCAGTGATTATAACATTTTGGTTGTCTTACTTACTGACATTTAAGAATTGCTCACCTTCAGTCAGTGTTACTGTAGTGCATTCAGTGGGCTATGGGGTGGCTGTAGTGCTGCAGCTGATGAATCTGTTGGGCCTAGCACCAGGGACATTTCATTTATTATTAATTGCTTGCTAAATCTCAGTCAGTGTTGAAATAAAATGTACGTCAAAGTAGGACTAAGGAGTAAAATGTTTTCACACTCACAGAATATGAAGTAGGCTAGCAAGCTTAGCCTAATTATTTCAGTCTAACGCTAAGGAACTTGCTACCAGGTTCATTTGCATCATTCACAGACTCATTTTAAATGTGGGTCATGATGGTGCGACCAGAGTGACCAGCTGTATGGCAACAATTCTTTTAAAAGTGAGTCCAAAAGTGTGGAGCATGCATTGCACACAGCACCTTCAACACCTCAAAGTGTATAATGCACACCCATTTTTTCTGACCTTTGTTGCTATTCTTTATTATTCATTTACTGCTACTGTTAGAAAGGCTCCAAGCATAATATAAGTTGACTATTATTTGTCTATTATGTGCTACCTTAAGAGTAATATGTACCTGCCACCTTAAAGGGAAATTTCACTTTCAAAAAAACGTTTTGTCATTTTATCGTCTACTCAGGCATTTGTGAGCCCCCCAGACAGTTTTTAAGTTGCTCGATTCTGTATTTAGATATTTGATATTAATTTTATCAGACACGCCCCCTTCCTATACAAACCCATTGTAACTTCTAACTCCATTTTAACCATGTTAGATTCATCAAAAACACCCGTCCTTGGTTCTGGTGACTCATACCGCCCCCCCTAATACGCGAGGGGGCCTTGTTTTTTCAATTACTTTTTTCATTTATTTTAAATATTTTTTTAGGAAAAAAAACAAAACAAAATACAATAAAAAAATAAAATAAAATAAATTAAAACAATTATCGGAAAAACACGGCCCCCTCACGCATTTGGAGGGCAGGTGTTGTCAGTCTTTTACACTAGATGGCGCTGTTCGCTAACCTGGGAGTCACCATTTGACTCCCATGGAAGCAAAGCAGCAGCAAATCACGCGATTGCAAAAATTCGATTTGGGAAATACGCTTTTTCTCTGCTTTCTGTTGTTTTGGGGCGAAAACCACCCCTCATTCAACTGCCCAGATGACGCTGAGCTAAACGTGTGTTTAGTTTCTACGTTTTTTATTTAAAAGTTATGATGAAAGTCCCCACACACTGACAAAAGCTGTGCTCGCCATGTTTACACATATATATACAGATAGATAGATAGATAGATAGATAGAATGAGAAGTGTGGATTCATATCAATGGTCTATTGTGTGACCTGCTAATACTGTAGGTGGCATAGCCTACTGTCAGATGTCCTGAAGCAGTCCAAATACAACATTTGGATAATGGATTCATGAATTAAATTACAGAGGTGAGGTGACCTGCAAGGTAAATGTATTATGAAAACATTAAAGTGTCCCCATTATGCAAGTAAATTAAATAGAAATATAGCTGCAAGCAGCAATAAGCGGGGCCAGGGAATAGAGAGAGAGAGAGAGAGAGAGAGAGAGAGAGAGAGAGAGAGAGAGAGAGAGAGAGAGAGAGAGAGAGAGAGAGAGAGAGAGAGAGAGAGAGAGAGAACTAATGAGGAGAGTGAGGGCAGGTGTGATTATGGATTGAGAGGGAATGACAGCAGGTGAGGTGGGTAGATCCAATCCATGGGAATAGGCCAGGTGGACTGTTGCTGTTGCTCACTTTCTAAAAGAACATAATTATGAGAAAGAGAGAGAGAGAGAGAGAGAGAGAGAGAGAGAGAGAGAGAGAGAGAGAGAGAGAGAGAGAGAGAGAGAGAGAGAGAGACGGAATAGATTGAAGAGAGAGAGAGAGAGAGAGACGGAATAGATTGAAGAGAGAGAGAGATAAACGGAATAGATTGAAGAGAAAGAGAGAGAGAGAAACGGAATAGATTGAAGAGAAAGAGAGAGAGAGAAACGGAATAGATTGAAGAGAAAGAGAGAGAGAGAGAAACGGAATAGATTGAAGAGAAAGAGAGAGAGAGAGAGAGAAACTGAATAGATTGAAGAGAAAGAGAGAGAGAGACTTGGAAAAGGAATAGATTGAAGAGAGAAAGAGACATGGAAACGGAATAGATTGAAGAGAGAGAGAGCGAGAGAGACATGGAAACGGAATAGATTGAAGAGAGAGAGAGAGACATGGAAACATAATAGACTGAAGAGAGAGAGAGATGGAAGCAGAACGGATTGAATGGACATCTCAACCTATTGCCATTAACAGGAATCGAACCCTCAACCTTCGGATTGACAGGCTGCAACACTACCTATAGTGCTATAGCTTTGTACAGATTGAGGTTGTCTGTTGAAGATAAAAGTGAACCAGTGAAAGCAGCCGACCTACAAGCTCAGAAATACGTTGCTATCTGAAAAGTTGAGAGATTGTAGATCGGAGAGAGAGACATGGAAACGGAATAGATTGAAGAGATAAGGGTTAAGAGTCTTGCTCAGGGACAAATTTCATTTGTTGGCCTGGCCTGGAATCGTACCTGGGGCAACTAGGGCCTCTGGCTACCTAGGCTGGCTCACTAACCACTCAGCTATGGCCGCCCCTCAAAAGAGAGAGAGAGAGAGAGAGAGAGAGACATGGAAACGGAATAGATTGAAGAGGGAGACATGGAAACGGAATAGATTGAAGAGAGAGAGAGAGAGAGAGAGAGAGAGAGAGAGAGAGAGAGAGAGAGAGAGAGAGAGAGAGAGAGAGAGAGAGAGAGACATGGAAACAGAATAGATTGAAGAGAGAGAGAGACATGGAAACATAATAGATTGAAGAGAGAGAGAGATGGAAGCAGAATGGATTGATTGGACATCTCAACCTATTGCCATTAACAGGAATCGAACCCTCAACCTTCGGATTGACAGGCTGCAACACTACCTATAGTGCTATAACTTTGACCAGGCTGAGGTTGTCTGTTGAAGATAAAACTGAACCAGTGAAAGCAGCCGATCTACAAGCTCAGAAACACGTTGCTATCTGAAAAGTTTTGAGATTGTAGATCGGCTATTTTCAGAATGAAGTATGTCATACATTGCAAAAACAGACCTTCTCAGATAAGCATTTCATGTTATCTTTATTAATTGCATATGTATTCATTAATACAGTCTTGTAGTTTGCAATGCACTTTAAATGAAGTCTCCACCAAGTGAGGCTTGAACCGGCAACCTTGATGTTGTGAAACATTCTCTTATGCGGGAAGCCATTGGACCAACAGACCTGATACAGTGAAAACGGAGGTCAGACAGATGATACCATTTCACGCAAATAACTGAAAAATCCTGGGTTTAAGTGTTTTTCAAACTGCTCAAAATTGCGAACAATCTAAGGGCGGAGAGAGAGACATGGAAACGGAATAGATTGAAGAGAGAGAGACATGGAAACAATAGATTGAAGAGAGAGAAGGATGGAAGCAGAATGGATTGATTGGACGTGTCAACCTATTGCCATTAACAGGAATCTAACCCTCAACTTTAATGAAGTCCGCATCAAGTGAGGCTTGAACTGGCAACCTTCAGGTTGTGAGGCACACGTTTAAGGGAGAAGCCATTGGACCAACAGACAAGAACTTGTGAAAAAGGAGATCACACAGATGATACAGTTTCACGCAAATAGCTGAAAAATCCTGGGTTTAAGTGTTTTTCAAACTGCTCAAAATTGCGGACAATCTAAGGGCGGAGCTTACTGGTCAACGTGATACATGTGTTCCTCATGAGTCAAGGCACATGTGTAAGCAGGTTTAATGGCTGTCGGCCAAACGAGGCATGACTTTTGCCTGTTTAAAGTTTGCACTTTCAAAAAATCGCTATAGCGCGCCCCTTTGACCAATTGGAGTAAGATTGGTTTCAGTAATATTTGGAATGACCCTCAACATTAACGCAAAGTTTCAAAGAAATGTGAGTCTGCATGTATGTGTTAGGGGCAGATGAATAATTGTCATAAAACTGCAATATTCATTGGCTCATTAAAGCTTCATTTTTTCACTTATGGAAAAATATTGCTGCTTGTTTGTCGGCATAGGTCCAAAGTTCATGTGTAAAACGTTTCGTGCAGATTACTCAAAAATCCCAGGAGGAGATAGGTTTTAACTGTTTTTCATATAATTCAAAATGGTGGGAGATCTAAAGGTCAGAGGTCAAAAGTCAGAGGGTTAAAGTTGTTCATCATGAGTAGACGCATGTGTGTATTGAAGTTTTATGGCTATAGGTCAAACAGGGCATGAGTTGTACCTGTTCAAAGTTGGCATTTTCAATTGAGTGCTATAGCGCCACCTTTTGACGAAAGATTGTGAGATTTATTTCTTGATAGTTTTTCATGACCATCTACCATTTGGCCGAGTTTCGTAAAAAGCGACAGCACGGTTCACCCAGAACTGCGAAAAGTGGCAGAAGAAACAGAATAAAGGGAATAATAAAACAGGTCCAGAGCTGAGCTCTGGCCCCGTAATAACATTCGATTGTGGGTTAATAAATACTGTAGGCCTGTAAATTCAATAGCGATTTCAATTGGCGATTGCTCACGTGCACGTGTTGCCTACTGTATATGCGCGAGCGTGTGCCTGACGTTACGCTATTAGTTAAAACATCCACTTTACACCACTGTTTATCTTCATATTATAGCCTATACAATACATTGATATAGAAAGAGGAAGTCATAGAGTTTACAAAATAAAACAAATGTATTGTGCAGTCACAGTTACCAACAGCGCTTAATGCTTGTTAATTTTCAGCATTATTTTATTGATGGGCCGAGTACAATCTCACTTGTTACAGCCAAACTTCATTTACGAGCATTATAAGGAAGTTGTGTGGAACAATCGGTTAGTCTGGCATCGATTGATAGGACGGTCGGTTAAGTGTCTGCGTAGCGGTGTGTTGAGATGGCACTTTCGTGCGCGTTCTGGAAACACCCGTAACTTAAGGCAGCCTTCATACCTGAGCCTTCGTAAGGACCGCACGTAACTCCCTACGCAGATTCTCTTTGGGAAACGCGGCCAATGGAGACATAAAAATAAAAAAAATCTTCTTAATGAATAGCAGCAAGCCAGGATATTCTACAACAGTTGATAAACTTGTTATACAAGCACACCAACTGGTGTATATTTACAAATAAGGCATCACCTTTGCATTTCTGATGCAACTATCTGTGGGTGCTTAAAAAAAACTATTTCACAAGTGAAGACAGCCCAAGAGCAAACAAAGATGCTTATTGTTGAGAACAACTGCATCATTGCTAGTTTTATTGAGTTTGCACTGTTTTAATGTTTTTTCTTAACCATCCCAGTGATAGTGGCATCTGCCAAACATTCTTTTCTAAATTGAAGCTAGTTAAAACTTATCTGAGGAGCTCAATGAGACAGAACTCTCTCTCTCTCTCTCTCTCTCTCTCTCTCTCTCTCTCTCTCTCTCTCTCTGCCATACTCAAAAATGTCTGTGCGTGCCAGCTGTGCAAGACTGCGAATTACAGCTATAGGCTATGGCGAGAGTCTCTTTATATTTATTTAATTGAATAATCTTCCCATTTGTTTTGTGTTTTATAGTGTGGGATATAGCAATGCTGTGTATCTGTGTCCTTTTTCATCTATTTGATCAAGTAATCCGTCACTATCCTGATTTGACCTGCTAACTGCGAATGCAGTACATTCTCCATGTTCCATTGATAATATATTAGATCTATGCATAGCATTCACTTCACCTCAATGATGTAAAATAATGACACAAATTAACATTGAAGTTTGGCATTTTGTGGCTCAACTATACACACTTCTAGCTCTCCCTTGTTTATAGAGGTTTTAATTTACATTATCTGGACAACTTACTTTTTAGTGTGGGAGAGGGAGCAGCCAGGTACATAATTGCAGGCCAAGCACTGGCCACCAGCTGTATAGCCTAACATTATTATATTATATAACATAATTTCCAGCCGGCTACTTTTTATTGAGCAGAGCATACATCACGAAAATGAAAGATCTACTGTCATTCAGTGCTTGTTTGTGTACATGCACTTGTCCGACACATGTATTTCCTGCACATGTACAGTATGTATGAGATTAGCCGTACGTGGCTAATCTCACCAACCACTAACTGTACATTGAGCAGTTTTCATTTGTTGACTTGACATTAAGAATACATCACAATGCACTGAAACTACAGTCAGGGACTGTAAATTGAATGAACTCTGTGTGTATGTATGTTAGGGCTTTCACCAACTCGACCTTGTTGGTACTAGTCGAATAGTTGATTGAAACGTTTTTTTTATAGTTCTAATTTCAACTACAGTCACACCTGTACATTTTTCTTTTTAAAATTACAAACATTATAAACGGATTATAGTGTAATGCGTTAATCAAATACAATTTTATTAACTCTCAGCGGCCGCACATAGCAGTGATCTGGTGTGTAGGGGACCGTGGTGAAGTTGGTTTCAGTTTCGATATCCTCCCAGTGGATAATATCCAGCTGGGTGATTATCCAACCTGAAACCAGCTTCACCACGGTGGGAAGCGGCCAGAGTCTTTTCCGGGCAGAGCCGTAGGAAGCCATTCCCAGTTGGGGGGATATATTTGTACCGGCCCACGTGCGTGCGTGGGTGCACATCGGTTTTCGGCGGATTCGGTCACTTTTTGGGGGGCTTTTTGTCACTTTATTTCGGTTTTAGGGTTAGGTTAGGGTTAAGTTATGTTGTTTAATTCTTATTTTTGCCTGATTTTACCGATTTATTATCTGACGGCCCGGGCCCTCCTGGGTCGCGGGCCCGGAGGCGGCCGCCTCCCTGGCCTCCCCGGACGCTCCGCCACTGGAGAGGGGGGGTGGGGCCGCTCTTCCACCTTCAAGCAGCTCACACAGCTGATCGTGATCTGGGCCCAGTAGCCAGCAGCCCTCCCTTCCAGGCAGCGGCCGCGGGGTCCTAGTGCAGGCCTCATTTGAGGCTTTTTTTTCCTCCTCTTTTTCCCCGTGGCCTTGCGGCCCAAATACCGGTTCGCGGCCCACGCGAGGCCGCTCCGCGGCCCACGGGGGACGAATCCCCCCCGTCCCCCCCCTTTCCTACGGCCCTGTTTCCGGGACTTATCAGAATCTAGTTGTATAAAAATATAACACTGTAGTGAACACAGCAGCAGGTGAGGGCGGCCCCAGCTAAACAACAGACCGCTCGACGTTCGTTTGTATGGAAGTATTTCACTGAAGATGTGGACAAAAACAACGGTGGAGAGTTTGTGTAACTAGGCTAGATAGCCTAGCCTTGTTAGCTCGTCGTGACGAGCGTCTTGGCTGAACTGCAACCTGTGTTTGCACTTTTCTCCAATTTCAGCCCGTACATCTACATAAACGTTCAGAATTCAAATATAAAGTGCTTAACCCATGGCCACGGATGTTACAATTATGTACGGGCCCACATAAGTACCCGTATCTTCCGTATTGTTCAATGAAAAATATTTTAATCCGATTGGTGACCATTTTCTCCATTTGCTTTCAACTAAGCGACCGTATTGGTTGGGAGGTGTATTGCACTCTGATACATTATAACTCTATGAGAAAATGGCCGCCGATCGGATTAAAATGCTTTTTATTGAACAATACAGAAGAAACAGATACTTATACCCACCCGAAGTGAATTGTAACATCTTTGGCAATGGGGTAAGCACTTTATATTTGAATTCTGAACGTTTATGTAGATGTACGGGCTACGGGGTACATGGACAAAGTGCAAAAAACTGGTTGAAGTTTTGTTTCAGGGCTAGTTATTGACCAACAGCTGGATTTATTGTGTGCTTTGTTTAACAAGAGACACGGCCGATACAATCATTTTGGTGAGAACAGTTTCCATTCCTTATTATAGCTGTCACGGTGTGGTGCAGGCAGGGGACCCAATAGTGCAGAGAGGACACGGAAGGTTGTAGATACGGGAGCTTTTACTCTGAAAACATGCAAAGAAATAATAATATACAAACAAGGCACACCCCCACACAGGAGGAGAATTGTAAAGGCACACGGCACGGGGAGCAGAAATAAACTGTATAACCGAGGAGCTCACGCCGTGGCAATAATATAAATATATTTCTTCTTTGGCCTTGCACGACAATCGGACACTGACTACTTTCATGATTTGAGGCATTTTGTTAAAAACATTTGTTTTGCTAAATTAGACCTGCTGGTGGCGCTATAACAGGTCAATGTTAAAAGGGTGGCATTTGCTCCTCAACATAGTGTGAATGTGCGTGCAAAGTTTGACCGCAATCGGACGGTGCGTTCATGATTTGCGGAATTTTGTTCAAAACCAGCCAATAATGCAAACTTTAGATGTCAATCTTAGCTAATCAGGATGGAATATGAAAAATAAAAAAAAACACATCCGTCTTGATTACATGACTATAGAGATCATGTGTACCGATTTGCGTGAAATTTGGATAAAATTGGCAGGAGTAGTACAAAATAATGTGTTTTACATAAGTCGGCCTCCTGGTGGCGCTATAAAAGGCAGATGTGAAAAATGCCGGGCAAAGGTTTTTCCTTGGCCTCTAGGGAGTGTGCATACAAAGTTTTACACAGATCGGTGCAGTTATAGGTAAAAACACGAATCAGCCTGTTATAGCGCCACCATGAGGCTGATTTGAAATTTTTAAAATGGTATTTCTTCCTTGGCCTAATGGGAATGTGCGTGCAAAATTTCACGGAAATTGCATGCTGTGTTCATGATTCGAGGCATTTTGTTCATAACGGAGCACTCCTGCAAACTTTGGAAGACATTTTTAGCCAATCAGGATGGAATATGAAAAATCTGAAAGATACGTTTTGTTTAATGACTATAGAGATACAGTGTACCGATTTGCGTGATTTTTGGACAAAATCTGTAGGAGTACCGTCAAAAAATATGTTTTGCACTAATCGGCCTCCTGGTGGCGCTATAAAAGGCCCATGAGAAAAATTCGGGGCATAGGTTCTGAATTGGCATCCAGGGAGTGTGTGTGCACAGTTTCGCTGCGATCAAGCCAACGGTGCCGGAGATTAGCTGGTCACAGACGGACGGACACACGGACACACGGACGGACGGACGGACGGACAGGGGGAAAAACATGCTCTGTGCACAGTTTTGCTGCGATCAAGCCAACGGACAGACACACGGACACACGGACGGACGGACTGATGGACAGGGGGAAAAACATACTCTCTCGCCATGCCTTTCGGCCTGGCGGAGACAATAAGGTACAAGAGTGTAAAACAAAACCTAACACGGAAACAAGGACTGCAACATTACTTCAGAATAACAGAACATACAAAAGGAACAACACAACAGAATAGTCCTAATAAGTCCAAGACCAAAAAAGGGCAGGAAGGTCCAAATAATAACGTCAAAGTCCACGGCCCGAGGAGCGGACCGTGACAATAGCAGCTAAAATGGATGTGGATTGTGGCAATTGTGAAATGCCGTTCTTTGTTGCAGTAAGGTTATCAACACGTGCGTTTGTTTATGTATATCCGTTGTCACGGCAACCTAGCTCCTGCGATATGCCGTGCCCCAGAGCATCTTTATTATTACATAATAGGTAAACCTCGACTAGTCGACTACCAGTGGGTGAAATTAGTTGACTTGTAAAAATCACAAGTCGTGAAAGCCCTAATGTATGTATGTATGTATGTATGTATGTATGTATGTATGTATGTATGTATGTATGTATGTATGTATGTATGTATGTATGTATGTATGTATGTATATGTACAGTATGTATGAGATTAGCCGTACGTGGCTAATCTCACCAACAACTAACTGTACATTGTGCAGTTTTCATTTGTTGACTTGTGACATTAAGAATACATCACAATGCATTGAAACTGACTGAATGATCACCGCTTCGAACCAAATTTTCTCCATGACGCTCCAATCTGCAAAGAAAGGTCAGAGCAAGCAGTAAGGCAAAGCATCACAAATTGATATGAACTGAGATAGGGAGTGCATCAGGGACTGTAAATTGAATGAACTCTGTGTGTGTGCGAGTGTGTGTGTGTGTGTGTGTGTGTGTGTGTGTGTGTGTGTGTGTGTGTGGGTGTGTGTGTGTGTGTGTGTGTGTGGGTGTGTGTGTGTGTGTGTGTGTTGTTGTGCGTGTTGTTTCTTTATACTCTATTCTAATGCGCATCCATCCATCGCTATATATGCACTCACCTATATTGGCGTGGTGTGTGTTTGTCACACACAGGTGCCACACACAGGTGCATGTGCCAGTGTGTGTAATTGCTCTGAAGTGGTTTGTGTATTCCTGCCTGAGGGTTGAAAGTCATTGGACTGACCTCTCTAGTGTGACAACAGTACAGTGTGAAGCAATCTAAAGGCTCCAGACAGCAGCCACCAGCAAGCAAAACACATTAAAGATTAAAGCAGTCGCTCAGAACAAAGCCAACGGAGTGTAGTTTGTGTTAGACTTGACTGTGTGTGTGCGCGCGTGCGTCTCTGTGTGTATCACTGCCTCCATTGGGGCTGCTTTGGAAGGAGGGCAGGGTGAAGAGATGTGAGGGATGTGTACGTGTGAAACTGTGTGTTGGGGGGGGGGTCAAGCAATTTCAATGTGGTTTGTTTGTGGACTGCATGTGTATGTGTACACTGCTATTTGGGGCTGTTTTAATCTGTGTGTGTGCGTGTGCGTGTGCGTGTGCATGTGCATGTGCATGTGCATGTGCATGTGCATGGTTGGTTGGATACAAGCCATTTTAGACTGTACTTTGTTATGTGTGGACTCGTCTGGTTCCTTTGGAATTATTTTGTTGGACAGGAGGGTTGGAACATGTCTGTGTGTGTGTGTGTGTGTGTGTGTGTGTGTGTGTGTGTGTGTGTGTGTGTGTGTGTGTGTGTGTGTGTGTGTGTGTGTGTGTGTGTGTGTGTGTGTGTGTGTGTGCATGTGCGTGTGCGTGTGCGCGTCTTTGTGTGTCAGCCTCTCAAAGAGGAGCCTAAACCACTGGTGCAGGTTTGTTACTATATTCCCACCATCCACATTAAAAAGCAATACTGGACTTTCAAATGACAACGGGGTGAGCAGCGTTTTCAAATGTCTGTGCTTGAAGGGGCAAAAAAGGGTCAGAGGATGATATTGAGGATGATAACATGCAAATGTGGTGTTTAAACAAAGTGTCTAAACAAAAATTACACAGAATGCTTCAGACATGCATGTCAAGAAATGTGGCCATTGCTTTTAATGGCTATAGTCAGACTGGTGGTGTCAAGTGGGCATGTCAAAACCTGCCTGCTGATGCGTCTTTCAGCGAACAGTGCTGTGTTCGAGTGTCGGCACGGCCGGGGCATAGACCACTAAAATACAATATGTCATCCATTGATGAGTTTCAAACTTGTATTGCAGAGTTTGCGGTTTCACTTGTTCAACATTTCTCTTTTGAGAAGCACAAGTTCATTCTTCAATGAAATATGAAGGTCTGCACAGATCCTAAACTTGTCTGTGAAACTACCATAGTCCTGTCTACCATTGCACATATTAGTTGGTGATGTCGACGAAAATATGTATTAGGAGAATGATGCACAAAAGTGCTGTTCGAGGCTATACAATGGCAAGATCAAGGTTCAAGTTCAAAAGCTCAACTTTGCCAGTCGACTCAACAGAAGAGAAAGAGAGTACACAGCAAAAGGAACAGAACAGTGTGCGTGTGCATGTGTTACATTACCTACCACATTCCATTCGGGTTAGTGGTGCGGTTCAAATAATTAATAATTGCACTGAACTTGTGGCCTCACATGATACGCCTCATTGGTGCGAGCGTCATTTACGTTCTATCTGTCAGGTCTGTAGTGTAGATGTGGCTTTGGTCTGTCAAGTTTTGTGTATATTGCTTTAACTGCTTCGCTTTGTTGTGGGGTAAGTGTGCGTGCGTGTGTGTGTGTGTGTGTGTGTGTACATACACATGGATATGGATGGAAGGGGGTGTATTTCATAACACAAGGTGACATGACAATACTTTTCAAACTAAATCCCAAACTTATCTGTAGCTGAAAGAATGGATGGACTTTTCTTAGTAATGAGGTTCATAATACTGGGCTTTGCTTTCATCTCACACCATCATACTGTAAGTGTATCTCTGATTTATTTATGTATTTATTTGCCCAAAATCTTGAATTTAATCCAGACTTTCATCTGTTTTCTTCCCACCAGCGTTAAACCAGCTTAAAGTCTTATTTTTAATTTTGCATCCTGGTAGTCCGATTTTTTTAAAAGTCCCCCTCCCCTTATCCCCTGGTGTGGTTTAAATCCTTAAATAAATAGTATTACTATTTTCTCCCTACAGGAGATACTGTATCTAAGGCTTCATTTAGTATTCCAGGATCCATGCATATTTTAATGTGGCATGTCCCCATGCATGCTCACACTCACATAATAATCAATAATAATAATCATAGTCATCCCAACACATTTTATCCCCCTGAATTTAGGAAAATCCAAACATAAACATAGATCGGGCAGACACCAAAAGCACTGTAGTGAAAACAAAGGAACCACTCATTTCTCTTTGACCAATGCATGCCTTTTAGTGAGTCTGACGGGCATTCGGCCCATGACTTCGCCTTCCCACCCGAGTTGTGTGGCCTGTGTCAAACCTGGTGCTATTGCAAAAGACCTGGTTTAGATGTGAAACACTAGATAAGTATTTAGAGACATGCAGAGTGCAAGAAACTACGACAGTTTAACCCATTAATACCTGGAACGCATCTGTGTCACTTTAGATTTCTCTGGCTATTCAAAAATAGCAGATATACAAGCTCATAGCGCGGCACCGAGTGCCGCGCTACGAGCTTGTAGATCTGCTATTTTTGAAAAAATCGTGGAAAAAAAATGTGTTCGATTTTTTTCAAAAAACTGTTAGGATTTAGATTTTTTTTTCCAATCGCCTCAGGTCTTAATGGGTTAAAAAGGGCCGGAAAAGTCGCAGAGGCTGCCCAACCTGTTACGAGACCCCATACGCCATGGAGGTCCCAGAGGCCGACCTCGCCCCATTAGGGGTGCATTTCTCCTTTCCGACATGTCGCCTTTCCGACGTTGACGAACCCTATACCTAACCCTAACCCTAACCATAACCGCACGCGGAAGCCACTAGTCGGAGTGGTGAGATGTCGGAATGGAAGGAGCACCCCCCCCATTAGATGTCTCACGTCATTTGACGCCTGACAATCAGGGAATTGACCAGAGCTTCAAATTTCTTCTCACAAACACCAGGCCCGGCGCTGTTTATCGATGAGTGACCGAAGTCATTAAAGGACAACTTTGTTTTTTTTTTACAACCAAGGTTTATATTTTAGCTTGTAATTAAAGTAAATGAAAGATGAGTGTCATTTTTTTTTCCATTTACTGCTTTCTATAGTTTTAGCAATTTTCGCAATCTTTTTTACAGTGGGCGGGGGCATTCTGTCCGGTGGCTAAATATGTATTTTTTACACAATAAAAAAGGTACGGTGGTCTTTGATGGCCAGATGTGAGTTATTGGGGGCTAGAAAATCTACTGTAAATAATAATAAAGAAAACGCTGGGTTATTGTGTAAAAAAAGATATTTAGCCACTGGACAGAATGCCCCCACCCACTAAAAAATATCGCGAAAATTGCTAAAACTATAGAAAGCAGTACATTTTAATATTTTAACACTCATCTTTTATTTACTTTAATTACAATCTAAAACATAAACCTTGGTTGTAAAAAAACAAAGTTGTCCTTTAAGATGAAACAACACCATAGAACTGTGACTCAAGCCTGTAACCCAGACAGGTCTGCCAGTGCAACAACAAAAAATGCCCTCTCGGTTGTGATTGGATTTCGCTGTCCCTGAAGTTGTGGGGCACCAATCAGGGCCCAGTATGCAAATATGGGGCGGGTTTATCACCAGAGGAATTTGTTTAATCCACCCTGGAAATGCAGTTTCCACACAGAGATTCCAGGCTGATATCAATGCAGAGATTTCAGTCTGGCCATGCCAGGTTACTGTTACTCATGTCACTGACTAGCCTGGTAAACCATCCCCCTTCCGGAAATCTCATTTGCATTTGATTTCAGGAATTGGTCTGGCCAACAGGCCTGTATGGGCAATTTGGCTGTGGCCGGGAGCTGGGCGGGATTAGTACCGTTGACTGACAACTCCTTCAACCAATCAGCAGTTTGTTCTCCCCACCACCAGAGCAACGTGACGCAGGGGGACTTTTGAAAGGGTTAGGGGTAGGGTTATGATTAATTGACCACATACTGTATATGAAGTTAAACAACTAAATTCTATCCAAATGATATCTTAAAAGTAAATTCTGTGCCTCAAAAAAGAAGTTTGAGAGAATATTGAAATTTTTAAAGAGAGACGAAAACAGCGGACAGAATTTCAATGGCGGCCCGTTTTATTTTTGTCGGCTCCATTCGGGTTCACTCGGGTTCCACCTGATTGGCCAACCTACACTGTCAATCACAGAACAATGAGCGAGGACGCTGATAGGAACTCCGGAGAAACGCCATTACATTTCCAGACTTTTTTGTTTTTGTAAATGAATAATCATATTCATGTATATACGACAGGAGATTTATAGAATGACAAATCAATAGACATTTAAACAACTACATGTTGATATAGCTATATTTACTCCACCATTTACTGTATGATCAATCAGACAAAAATATCAGGAGACAGGACGTGCGACTTATAACTGATGCATAATTACCTGACATAGAAGGCATCACTGAGACTGCCGTTAACCTAATAATAATGTCCAAAGTAGATCTTGATACTTGTTTGGGTTTGAGAGCTCTCTCTCTCTCTCATTTTCTAGAATTTAGTATATGTGAAATCTTTTATCTGTTTGGACGTTAAATCTCAGTTTTTCAAGGCAAAGGGCCCTTAGCACGCAGGCACATTTTTATGGGTGGATGCGCGTATTAATACCTCACTCCCTTCTAAACGTTAAAAGGCCAGAGACTATGCAGTCAAAACAAATATGTTCACATTTAGTGGCAAATGCCCAGTTGTTTAGATATCAACTTTTATCTAAAACTCCTATTTTAATTAATACAGATAAATATCAAACATATCACATGAAACGTATTGAAGAGACAGGAACTATTCCTAAACTATTTTGTCAAATCTATATCTGTTTGTATGTTAAATCTCTGTTTCTCAAGGCTGAGGGCCCCAGAGATTATCCGAATTCAACAGCATTACATGAGTTGTCCGAATTTTTATACGGCTCACCCTTCCAGACGTTGACATGCCAGAGATTAGGCAGTAAGAACAAATATTTTCAGTTAGATATCCAATATAGTTTTCCAGTCTTCATGGCTCTTTCCTCCATCTTCACTTGGCGTACGGGTCCATTTGGTTATGTGTCTCTGACAGCGATCTCCACTTGGCTAGTGGTTCCAGTGTTCAGTGGCTCTCACGTGCAGCATGTATCTCTGTGGCTTGGTCTCCTGCTGTGGCAAAGTCTCTTTGACATGGTGTCGATTTAGTCACCTCCGCTGTCAATCTGTGTTGATTTTGGTGGCAGGCTTGCTTTCCTTGTTAGTGAATAGCAAGCTTTCTTCTGTCACCACAATGCTGGAGCTGATAGTTGATGTCTTCTCATCACAGAGTATTTGTCACTCTGTAAGGTTCCAATCGGGTAGATTTGCTGAAAGTCAGTTCTTGTTGATTCTGCATAGATTGCTTCTGTAGTGGTCTCCTCTGTGTCCTCCATCGTCTGGATCTGGTCTGGATCTGCTTTGGAAAAATCTTCTTCCCAGAACTTACAAATGCAAATTAATGAGATTTCCGGAAGGGGGATGGTTTACCAGGCTAGTCACTGATAGTCACTCACATGTAATACAGTCATTAGTATTATCTACGCATCAGTAGTTTGGGAGGCTAAGCCTCTGTGAATAAACACATGAATTATAATACATGATCAAATAAATCACAATTTCGACTCTTTCAGCAATAATAATAATTTAAAGAAATTACTTCAAACAGTCCTTTGTCCTTTTGCACAGCTACAGAGAAGCCTTGCAGGACAAGTCACTGTTCACAAATATTGGAAGTACATTTTGATCATTTCTGTGCTGCGTCTACAGTCTCACCATTATTATTCATCAAAGAGAAATCCTATCTACAAAGACATTTGGCACACTGAGGACAAATTAGACAATCCTGAAAATGTTGGTCAATTTGTCTCTGTTTGGAAAACTGCCTCCTACTTCTCTCCGGTGGATTTTGTGGTGTCTTGTCTTGTCTGGATATCCTCCATACTAACTGTATCTAGTTGGGTTTCCATCAACCTGTTTTTATGCACATTTATGACTTGCACATAAAAATACGTACCTGAATGGAAATGCTTTGAAACAGTGAATAAATTATGGCATTTAGATGTGACTGCAGCTTCCGCCTTCCACTCCACTGGAAAAACAAAAACTATGGCAGCAGACGAAAAGCAGAAGAAACACAATTTTGAGTGAGAGAGTAATGTATAATGTATAATAAAGTTCGTGTCAGATTTTATCTCTAGCGCTTGTTTACGTATATTTTGAACACATAACAATATTTACATGAATAGCATTTATTTATTTATTGTATAATGCTGATGCAGCTATTATCTTGCAGTTAATTTCATTTCAATACATTTTTATTAACTCTTTGACTGCCCTTGACGCGATAACGCGTCAATTGCTACTTTGTCCAGTTGGCCGTCGACGCGTTTGACGCGCTGGACGCGCGTTCATTGTTTAATCTCTGATCGCGCTATGCTGCTTAATATTCAATGTTATTTTCGAGTTCCACTTACTTCACCCACATCTGCATCCGGTTTCATGACCTGGGTTCCGTTTCCGGTTTTTGATTTTTTCCCCCGGTCATTTTCGTCCAGGATAGGTAAACAAACGTTTTTTTCACACGATATAACAGACAAACGGACAGGTTCTCTTCTATAATCTATGGTCTGGGTGACGATCAGTCATCGCCGTCGTGTATCACATCGTAATTTTGGCCGATCAAAACAATCTGGGTCTACGTCACATCCGTTTTCATGTTTTTCCCTGTCTAATGTCCCAAGAAGGGTGAGAGGGACCCAACGACCTGATCAAGCTGTCATGTGCTGCTCTCTAGTGGCGGATTTGTGCTGTGCCTTTAAATTATGTGTCTTTGAATTATTTTCATGAAAAAAATTCAAAATATAAAAATAAAAAAACACGAAAATTGCTGGCACTGGGGGAGTACTTTATGAAAATACTCTGGCAGTCAACTTAAAGTGTCAAATCACAACAGGTTGTCTCAAGACACTTTACATGTAGAGCAGAGACCGACAACCTTAATGTTATTAAGGTTATGTTCTCCTTCGTTTCCACACACCATTTCTAAATGTAAATAATTCCCTCAGCTTAAAATGGTTTTAAAAACATAATGATCGCATTACACTTATTTTCCTCACTTTTATTTTACAACAGCTGTACAGGATAGACCTGACAATCAGGATTCGAGTGGAGACAGCAAAACAATAGACTAACAGTACATCCAGATCCGGAGGCTACGTGGAGACGGTCTTCAACGAGAAGCAGGTCTCTGATACTGGCACCATGCACAGCATGTGGGATTCTCTCTTATAAAATACAGGAGCAGGTAGGGAGTGCAATATTTTGAGAGATTTACATAAGCTGCTGAGTTTATGGCAGGAATAAACAGGCAGGGCCATTACAACAACACCTCCTGTCCAAAGCATCCCTCAGCCAACTACACCTACTGAGCATCCCATTCCAGTTTCCACCACCACCTACAGCCAACTACACCCACTGAGCATCCCTTTCCACCACCACCTACAGCCAAGCTTCCTTTTCACCAGCACCCACTACTGTACATCTACACATCATGCTTCTACTAGGCACACCCACCCCTTTAAATCAGGGGAGAACATCAGGTGACTTGAAACCAACTAGTAATTAATTTTCTACCTACAGTACTTGAACCTGGAGTAACATTTGAACGAGACACCCTGATTCCTAAAATATCACCATTACCTCAGTTTTCAGTTTACTTTTGTTTACAGTGCTACTGCAGTTATAAAAAAACAAAAATGGAGTGTATGACACCTGACTGGAAAAGGAACCATAACAGTAGTGGATGGAAGCGCACATACATTTGCATTTCCTTTTGACGATTTTCTGAAAATAATCTGCATTACATTTTTAGGGAAACTCAATTTATGTAATTTTGAGGACAGCCCCCATCTGCTCCCGGTCAGGCAAGCAGAGCTCCTCATAGAGGCCGATCGGTTTCAGTTTCAATGTTACATTTTCTGGTGAGAAACCAGTGAGAAACCAACCCATTTGTTGAGCTATGAGCTATGTGAGCTGGGTAGTTAACCCATGTGACTGTTCAGAATGTGACTGTTAGCACTGATCATTAACTGGTGAACGGAATGGTATTTTCCAAAGTTGATCTTGGCATTATCTGCTGCATAGGCTGTGAGGTGTCTAATATGCAGTTCATGCTTTTCCAGACAGTTTATCAGAGCTTGATCTATGGCATTTGCATTTTCATCACTGTCTTCATAGTCAAGTAACTCACACTGCACTCCATCAGGCACAGAAAGGTATATCATGCACACTGGAAAGAGTTTTCTATTTCCCTTGTTTGATGCATGGGTGACAACTGAGAAATACTTGGGCAGACCTTCGGTCGGGGGCAGATCGTTCAAAATATCCTGCACGTCTTTGGTCCTAAAATATTCATCATAATCAGCTTCCGTTCTTGCCAAGTGGTCAAAATCAGATAAATCCACATGGTAATAGAAGTCAGAATTGGGGTACAGGCAGAGTTCCAAACGTGGAAAACAGAATCTGAGACAGCAGGCGAGAACGTAGGTGTGATAACAGGCGTATTCCATAACGAGACAGCAGGCAGGATAGGTAAACAAACGTTTTTTTCACACGATATAACAGACAAACGGACAGGTTCTCTTCTATAATCTATGGTCTGGGTGACGATCAGTCATCGCCGTCGTGTATCACATCGTAATTTTGGCCGATCAAAACAATCTGGGTCTACGTCACATCCGTTTTCATGTTTTTCCCTGTCTAATGTCCCAAGAAGGGTGAGAGGGACCCAACGACCTGATCAAGCTGTCATGTGCTGCTCTCTAGTGGCGGATTTGTGCTGTGCCTTTAAATTATGTGTCTTTGAATTATTTTCATGAAAAAAATTCAAAATATAAAAATAAAAAAACACGAAAATTGCTGGCACTGGGGGAGTACTTTATGAAAATACTCTGGCAGTCAACTTAAAGTGTCAAATCACAACAGGTTGTCTCAAGACACTTTACATGTAGAGCAGAGACCGACAACCTTAATGTTATTAAGGTTATGTTCTCCTTCGTTTCCACACACCATTTCTAAATGTAAATAATTCCCTCAGCTTAAAATGGTTTAAAAAACATAATGATCGCATTACACTTATTTTCCTCACTTTTATTTTACAACAGCTGTACAGGATAGACCTGACAATCAGGATTCGAGTGGAGACAGCAAAACAATAGACTAACAGTACATCCAGATCCGGAGGCTACGTGGAGACGGTCTTCAACGAGAAGCAGGTCTCTGATACTGGCACCATGCACAGCATGTGGGATTCTCTCTTATAAAATACAGGAGCAGGTAGGGAGTGCAATATTTTGAGAGATTTACATAAGCTGCTGAGTTTATGGCAGGAATAAACAGGCAGGGCCATTACAACAACACCTCCTGTCCAAAGCATCCCTCAGCCAACTACACCTACTGAGCATCCCATTCCAGTTTCCACCACCACCTACAGCCAACTACACCCACTGAGCATCCCTTTCCACCACCACCTACAGCCAAGCTTCCTTTTCACCAGCACCCACTACTGTACATCTACACATCATGCTTCTACTAGGCACACCCACCCCTTTAAATCAGGGGAGAACATCAGGTGACTTGAAACCAACTAGTAATTAATTTTCTACCTACAGTACTTGAACCTGGAGTAACATTTGAACGAGACACCCTGATTCCTAAAATATCACCATTACCTCAGTTTTCAGTTTACTTTTGTTTACAGTGCTACTGCAGTTATAAAAAAACAAAAATGGAGTGTATGACACCTGACTGGAAAAGGAACCATAACAGTAGTGGATGGAAGCGCACATACATTTGCATTTCCTTTTGACGATTTTCTGAAAATAATCTGCATTACATTTTTAGGGAAACTCAATTTATGTAATTTTGAGGACAGCCCCCATCTGCTCCCGGTCAGGCAAGCAGAGCTCCTCATAGAGGCCGATCGGTTTCAGTTTCAATGTTACATTTTCTGGTGAGAAACCAGTGAGAAACCAACCCATTTGTTGAGCTATGAGCTATGTGAGCTGGGTAGTTAACCCATGTGACTGTTCAGAATGTGACTGTTAGCACTGATCATTAACTGGTGAACGGAATGGTATTTTCCAAAGTTGATCTTGGCATTATCTGCTGCATAGGCTGTGAGGTGTCTAATATGCAGTTCATGCTTTTCCAGACAGTTTATCAGAGCTTGATCTATGGCATTTGCATTTTCATCACTGTCTTCATAGTCAAGTAACTCACACTGCACTCCATCAGGCACAGAAAGGTATATCATGCACACTGGAAAGAGTTTTCTATTTCCCTTGTTTGATGCATGGGTGACAACTGAGAAATACTTGGGCAGACCTTCGGTCGGGGGCAGATCGTTCAAAATATCCTGCACGTCTTTGGTCCTAAAATATTCATCATAATCAGCTTCCGTTCTTGCCAAGTGGTCAAAATCAGATAAATCCACATGGTAATAGAAGTCAGAATTGGGGTACAGGCAGAGTTCCAAACGTGGAAAACAGAATCTGAGACAGCAGGCGAGAACGTAGGTGTGATAACAGGCGTATTCCATAACGAGACAGCAGGCAGAATCGAAGTCAAAGTACAGTCAGGGTTCACAACAGGTAATCAGAATACAGCGATAACGCTGGAAAGGCATGGGTGATACACTGGCACAATCTGGCCAGGTGCACAAAAATGTCAAGGTATACAGTAAATAGCAGATGCCGTATGAGAGGCATGTGTGTGGGTGGGGGCACAACAGTAAATGAGGTTTGATTTGATTTGATTTTGGTAAAAGATATACAAGTAAAATCACAATATAATTTAAACCCAGGAGAACACATTAAAGCAGGGGTCTTCAACGTTTTTCAGGCAAAGGACCCCATAGCTGAGAGAGAGCTGAAGCAGGGACCCCTATTACATATTGTAGCCTATAAAATGAAATTGTGTCGGAGATTTAACTTTTTCATAGATTTCATATATAGCTTCATAGACTTGTTTGACAGCACTGTTATCAGTGTTTTATTATTAATATGTTGTATTCATGTTAATGTGTATTTTCAGATATTCAACCAACCCTCAATACTCAGTAAACCTGACTTTTGCTCTGTACTTGGTCTGCTCATTTCCCCCTCTACACCAAACCTTGCCACCAAAAATAGCAGATCTACAAGCTCACAACGCATCGTGCTACGATGCGTTGTGAGCTTGTAGATCTGCTGGTAATGTTCATCTCAGAATAAATAAAGTTCCTATCACACAAAGATTTGGCGGCCCCCCAGTAGTAACTCTGAGGACCCCTAGGTGTCCCGGACCCCCTGTTGAAGACCCATGCATTAAAGCGTAATGAAACACTTGTTTCCAATGTGGTCCTGCAGCATAACTAAACATAAATAGTCCAATAAAATACATAGCACCAATACATTACACATCCAATACAAGGTGAGGTAAAAATGCATGTGGGAGTAGCCGGAATAACAGGAGAGGGATATTTAGGCGGGTCCCCCGCCTGATACAAAAGCAAATCAACGTGCTCACACACACACACACACACACACACAACACAGAGACAACATAGACCCACAAAGACTGACCTCAGACTGAAGTCCTGCCAACCAAGCATATGATTTGCTACTGCCTATCAGATCTACAATGTGTGAGAGTATAGCAGTCAATATACGGGACAAGGGAAGTATGCACCAACCAATTTAGCCCCATATAGGAGACGTTCCGACTAATACACTGTAGGGCTGTTGCCAAACCTGTTGTTAATCGTCTACGTCTCCAGTTATTTGATTGGTCATGATTGAGTCCACGTTAACCCTCCCACTGACAATATTTCATTGCCCGCCTCCGTCCCAGCCTTTCACACACTGCTGCTGAAACACTCATACACGCATTTATTACATCCCGCCTCGACTACTGCAACAGTCTACTCTATGGCATCACCACGAAGGTCCTCAATAAACTTCAGTATGTACAAAATTCCGCCGCCCGCCTGCTCACCAGGACCCGATCCAGAGACCACATCACTCCTGTCCTCCGTGACCTTCATTGGCTCCCAGTCAAACATCGAATTGACTTCAATATACTCATCACCACCTACAAAGCCCTCAACAACCAGGCCCCCCACTACATCTCTGTACTCATCAAACGCCATGCCCCCTCCCGCTCCCTCAGGTCGGGTGATGACAACATCCTGGACACCCTCTGGACAAATAAACAAACCTGGGGTGACAGGGCCTTCTCTGCGGCTGCCCCCAAACTGTGGAACTCACTCCCAGCTCACATCAGAGCTGCTCCCACCCTCACCATGTTTAAAACCACCCTCAAAACCCACCTTTTCAGAATCGCATTCCCTACATAAAACCCCAACCCCTGCCCCTCCTTTTTATTGTACTTTTCTTTTATAGATTTTAATCCTTTTTAACTAGTCAATTCTAATAAAGTTGTTATTTTTCTGCTATGTAAAGCGACTTTGAGTATTTAGAAAAGCGCTATATAAATCGTATGTATTATTATTATTATTATTATTATTATTATAAATAGCCTAATCCATCCCATCTCGCTACTGTGCCGCCAATACAATGCCCTATTCAAATATTAAAGTCTGTACCCCACCCACCATGTCGTTGACCGCGATTTGTGCCAGTTCACCTTTTGACATTGTGTATTGACGTTTGCTGATGCAGAAAAATTCCTTTACATTACAGCTGATGCCTCTTCTTTTTTGTCTATTTAACAGCAAGCACAACCAACCCTTTTAAAAGTTATCTTGAATTAATCATTTAACACCAACAATAGTGGGTAGAAAATGAGAAAATAAACTCTCCTCTTTCCATTGTATTTACCTTCTGGTCCACGCACATCTGCACAGTGCATGTGAATAGTCAGACTATTGAAACTGAAAATAACTGCAGTGAAGAAGCCTGCCTTCATAAATTAATGCATATACTATATTATTGCTATTTGAAAGAGATGAGCTAGGGGCACGGTGGCAGAGTCGGTAGCGCTGTCGCCTCACAGCTAGAAGGTCCTGGGTTTGATTCCTGCCGGGGACGCTGTGGGTGCTGGGGGCGTGTTCTCTCCTCCGTGTCATCAGTGCCCATACCCTAGGTGGGGTTGGCGAAAGGGCCTATCTGTGTGGAGTTTGCATGTTCTCCCTGTGTCCCCTAGGGTAGGTACCCTCACAAAAAAAAACACCTGGTCTCTATACTGCCTCCCCCTGGTCAGCCGGGGCACCTGATGGAGGGGAAAGGAGCTGGTTGGAATAACGTGTTCCTTCCACGCGCTACGTCCTACCGGGGAAACTCCCCCTGTCAGGTGATAAGAAGCGGCCTGCTCACTCCTCATGCATTGAAGGAGGCATGAGCTATCTATTATCAGTATTTATTTATTTATGTATTTGACAAAAATGAAACATGGATAATTAACTATTTTAGGGTATATAATTTGCCTCTGTATTTGGAAAAGTTCTGATATAGCAAAAAAAGAAAACTGGACTTGTATCATGTCACATACAGTAAGTGTGCCTCGCGCATTGTTTGGGACCTACTGGTCTAGACCATTGTTGATTTAAGGGGTGACGTTTCACCAGGCAAGCTGGTTTCTTCTGGGTTTAACCTATCTGACTTGCAGTCTCTCTTGCATTTGGAGCACGTTTGTATAATGCATGACTGGAATGGTGTCGCCCATATCATTAGGTGCCGCCTTGACAGCCTCCATAGGGTGGCAATGCTGCAAATGTCCAGACATTATTTATTTATTTACCAGGGACAGTGCTCATAAATCAACATTTAAGTTTTCACATGAATGAGCCAGAGTTAGCCAAAAGCAAACTTTCATCTGTAGTCCCTGATTAGTGGTTTACAATTCCGGCAGCGATACAGCTCTTCTGCATGGCTTACATACTGTAGCATGTTTGAGTTTTTCTTTTTTTAAATGGTAAAATTAAGGCTCCAGTCAAGCAATGGGCTCATGTGCCTTTGTGCATGTCCCAGGTCGGATCAGTGGTTCTGGACAACCGCCTGACTGAATGACCTCACGATGGGTACGGGACTCCCTCGGGTCCTCCACGATACACATGCTGAGTTTGAAGTCGATCGGTTGAATGGTTCTGAGGTACGCGAAGGACAGACACTCGCACGCAGAGATTTGCGTACTTTATAGACTAAGCCGATGCCCATAGGGCATAGCAGTAGCGGCCATTTTCTGGTTCCACTTCAAAATACTCAATGCATTTTTCCCATTGACATTTCCAAAAATATTTATATCAATTAATTTAAGCCTAGAATCAAGCCATCCAGGGTCCTGGTGAATCATGACCATAAAACATTTTTTTCTGTAATTTCCTTTTATTTTATATTGAATTATATGATATACTATATTTAATAAATACCCTTTGTTTTACCGTTTTCAATGGTTTTTTTATGGTCATGATTGACCAGGACCCTGGATGGCTTGATTCTAGGCTTAAATTAATTGATATAAATATTTTTGGAAATGTCAATGGAAAAAATGCATTGAGTATTTTGAAGTGGAACCAGAACATGGCCGCCACTGCTATGCCCTATTGGGAACGATGCCTGTTGGGAACACATGCCCCTCCCTCCGTTTGTGGACCTACCTGATGTCAAAGTACCCGTTGTAACCGTCTGTCTGTCTGTCTGTCTGTCTGTCTGTCTGTCTGTCTGTCTGTCTGTCTGTCTGTCTGTCTGTCTGTCTGTCTGTCTGTCTGTCTGTCTGTTTCTGTCTGTCTGTCTGTCTGTCTGTCTGTCTGTCTGTCTGTTTCTGTCTGTCTGTCTGTCTGTCTGTCTGTCTGTCTGTCAAATGATTTGAACACATTTTCAAAGGTTTTAAAGAAAAAATACAATGTAATGTTGTTTTATTATTTTATTTTCAAAAAGTATTAATGTTATATTATATGACGATTAAAATCCCACTTGCAATATCCTCACGGCCCACCAGTGGGCCCCAGCCCACAGGTGGGGAATCACTGCTCTATATAAGGTAAATAAATGCTAGCAGCTGGTGCTGTTTTAGCATTCTCCTCTACAGTCCCAAACCTCTTTGCAAACGCTTCAGTGGTGATGCTTCCTCCATGTACTCTATGGGCGAGTGGGTGGCTGTGCTTTCCGGTGTGTGCGTTTGTGTGTGTGCGTGCACATGCCTAAGGGCTGCTTAAGGCAACCGATGAGTGCAGTCTCAACTGCTGAAGTCACAGGTGAAACCCCACCCCCCCCACACACACACGCAAAACAAATGACACTCCACTAACGTCATGATGCTATAACAGAGAGCTATTGATTTCCCCAGCTATGTTGTTGTTTTTCACGATCTACATTGTCAGATCCCTTATTGTGTGAAGTATATGGCCTCCTGAGACACGCACGCACACACACACACACTCACTCACTCACTCACTCACACACGCACGCACGCATGCACACAGATGCACGGACGCACGCACGGACGCACGCAAGCAAGCAAGCACGCACGCCCACACACATAAAGTGGATGATGTCGCTATATTACATTAATCTCATGTTATCTAGCACAAAATGCTATTGATCCAGTGGTGCTGCTCCCTGTAGCGTGTCAATGCCCGTATACTGTGGCAACTAAGTGGGGTGTTATACAATTTAGAACATGATCAATTGTACCATGCTGACACAATTGCAGCATTCATATAGACCAGTGGTTCTCTACTTTTCTTTTTTTTTGAAGGTCTACGTCTAACTATTAATAATTTAATTGTGGACCCCCTAGAACCCCCTGGGGGTCCCCAGACCCCACTTTGACAACCACTCAGGAGGAGTGGTGGAGAGGAGAACACTCTTACCAAGGTAAGAACATTTCTAAATTAGTTTGACTTTTTGGTAGCACTTGCTATGCATCCTATGTGTATAACGCATCATGAACATACTTATAAGGCATTATAATCTGCTCATAACCCTGTATAATCAGATTTATTAGAGCTTATAAATATTCATAATTCTTTATAACCATAACCCTAACACATTATAAAGCTTGTTATAATGACTTATAAGTTCAAGTATAAATGCATTGTATTATGCTTATAACAAGTGATGATTACAGTTATAAATATTCATAACAACGTATAATGCAATCATAATACATTATACAGCATGTTATAATGACTTATAATGTCAAGTATTTTAATACTTCATAATTGCTACCCACTTGCTACGCAACCCAAAATGTATTCTCATATTTATAATCCATTATAACCAATCCTTTATTATCACTGCTATAATGCATTATAAGTGATAATAAGGCATTATAACAGTGGTTAAAATGTGTTATAACAGTGAGTATAAGGCATTTTATACGTTATATAATACAGCATTATTAAAGGATCATAAAGTAACAAATGGCCACTTATAATAACTTATGATCATAGTGTAATGCATTATAACAGTAATTATAATGCATTATAACAGTGATTTAAAGGCGATAAAAATTTTACAATAACATCTTATAAAATGATCATAATGTCACAAATTTTCACTTTATAATAACTTATAATCACAGTATAACGCCTTATAAGTGATAATAAGGCATTGTAAACGTGATAATAAAGCCTTATAAAATGATCATAAAGTAACAAATGACCACTTATAATAACTTATAATCGTAGTATAATGCATTATAATAATGCATTATAATAATTATGACACATTATAACAGTGATAATAAAGCATTATCAATTGATTATAATGGATTATAACTTTGAGAATTAATTTGGGATGCATAGCAACTGCTACCAATTTGGCAGCAATTATGAAGTATTATAACACTTGATACTTATAAGTCATTATAAAAGGCCTTATAATGAGTTATGGTTATAAAGCATTATGAGTATTTATGAGCTCTTATAAATTTGAATATACAGGGTTATGAGCAGATTATAATGCCTTATAAGTATGTTCATGATGCGTTATACACATAGGATGCATAGCAAGTGCTACCGACTTTTTTTCTGTCATTGTTTAGTTTTTTTTGTTACAAATGGATAAATTAACAATGATTTACCGGTTGAACACACACAGCCAAGATACAGACACATGAATATGCACACGCACGCACGCAGGCATGCACGCACGCACACACACACACACACACACACACACACACACACACACACACACACACACACACACACACACACAGGTGGGGAGTGGATATTGATCTTGTACTGTTGTCAGAGGGGTGACGGTTTATGAGGGATGTGGCTGCTGTACTGACCTGGCAGAGTACAAGCTATCTGTCACTTGAATAGTTTTACACATTACATGCGCTTGTGTGGAGTGCGCACGCACGCACGCACGCACGCACACACGCACACACACACGCACACACGCACACGCACACACTGCATAATAAAGAGGGTTAGGGTTTAGGGTTATATATATATATATATACATATAGGTGGGGTTATTGCTCGAGTCTAATGATCATTACAATGTCCTGATGTGAAAGAACATATTCATTAATTTATTTATTATTATTTGTCTTCTGAAAGGAGAAGAAAAATAAAATAAAGGTTGGATTTGTTGTGGTGTCATAATTAAACACAATGTTGATAGGGCACACTGACTATCAAGACAATAAAAACAATGCACTTCATGTCAAAAAGGTTGCCGACCCGTGCTGTACACAGTGAACATTAAAATACATTGTCAATTTCACTCTGTAAAACAACGGGTCCGTTCTCTCACTACAATTGAATTAACAACCCAATTTTACTGTGTATACGCTCACCTTCAAGTGAGCTCTGTAAAGTGTCAGTAACAGCAATTATTTCTCCTTCTTTTCAGACACAACAAGCCGTCACACAAACTCTATCCGTTGTGCCTAGCATCTTGAAAAAGAAAAAGTAATTCAAAAGAAAAAATACTGCAACGTTACGCACACACACACACACGCACACGCACACACACACACACACACACACACACACACACACACACACACACACACACATACACACTGCATAATCAAGACATGTTTGACCTAATAAAGGAGTATAATAAAGCCATGTTGACCTATTTTCCAATGTTTAATGTTTAATTTATCACAGAATTACATTTAACATGGAACGCATACCCGATCGAATTTTTATTGCGTACACGCTTCTATGTTAAATTATGCACAGGCTGTACACAAAAAGGAAATGCACAGCGTAATATCATTTTACCACTCCGATTTTACAACAGACATCCATGAGCATGCCAATCCTATCCTATCCTGATCCTTTATTAAAATTGTCTTGTCGTGGGATAAAAATGTAAGTAAAAAAATAAAAATAATGTCCTGTCGGTGGGTGGACCGCGGGTCACACACGTAACCCTGGTGCTAGCCTATAGGGCAGTGAAAGGAACAGCTCCTTCTTACCTCCGGGCTATGGTCGATGTCTACACCCCTGCCCGACCACTTCGGTCTGCCACCTCGGGGCGACTGATTGCCTCGTCACTCAAGGGTCCTTCTGGTCGATCGACACGGTCACGACTTTTTTCTGTTATGGCCCCACAGTGGTGGAATGAACTTCCCACTGATGTCAGGACAGCAGAGTCACTGCCCATCTTTCGCCACAGGCTGAAAACCCACCTCTTCAGGAAACACTACCCTTCCTCTTTGCCTGGCCTACTTGTTGTTAACTAGTTGTACGAACTCTTGTTTTATTTTTGTATTGTTTTATTGGATCTTGTTTAGTCGATACACTTATTTGTTTTAGCTCGTGCTCATTTGATTTTGCTATTTTGTCTCATCTGTTTAAGAAAGTAGGTAGCTGATATATTGCACTTTTACCTTAGCGCTAGGTATACTCTTGGTTGCTTGTTTTTGCAGGAAATGCACTTAAGACTTCTGGTGATTAGTAGTTTCATTCCCTTCCTATGTTGAATGCACTTATTGTAAGTCGCTTTGGATAAAAGCGTCTGCTAAATGACTGTAATGTATTGTAATGTAATGTAACATCCGGACCAGCGAGGCACACCGTTGCTCCGATTCGCACCAAACTTGGCACAAACGCTGTTCAGGGAGTCTGCCATCCGAATAGTCATATCAGGGGCACCATGTGGCCCCCAGGGGACCTGCCAGGAGCCCCAGGGGGCCACCGGAAACCCAAAGTTGCACACATATGGGGCACTACAGCAGTGTTTAATACTTCAAATAGCCATAACTCAGTGACCAAGGGTCTGATCAGCGCAATGTAAGGCTGTATTTGAAGGCCTGAAAATCTAGTTCCTTCAAATTTCCAATATCATGTTGGAAAATAGGGCAATAATACTTTCATTTTCCCAGCCACCCCAATTCTGGATGGTAACGCTATGTGACAGAGTCTCGAGCTAAAGCGATGGGTGAGGTCACAGATTGGGATAAAACAACCCCATCCTCATAAACCAGGGGAAGGCAACCTTAGGCACAGCTGCCAACATTGGCACAGGGGATGGTAATCACTGGCATCACTGGATTTTTTTATTTTTTTTTATATTAAAAAGTTTAGCCAATTAACTCTCAGTGCCAAGCCCCGAGTTATCCCGAGTTTTCTCTGAATACCCTCCCTGCCAGAACGAGAAATCCTGAGTTTTTACTTTTTACTGTGGTCGCGCTATTCTGTTTATTTTTCATGATCACTTTCGCTTTCTGATTCCTTCAGACTCATTGGGTTCCGGTTTCATGACGCAGATTCCGTTTCCGGTTCTAATTTTTTTCCCGCGGTCATTTTTGGCCAGAATAGGGAAAGTCACGGTTTTTCACACGGTATAAAAAACGAACGGAGAGGTCGATCAGCGATTGTAGAAAAAGTTACATCCGGTTTATCACCGGATGTGAAGTAAGCCTGTTTGGGAGGGGGCGAGCGATTCAACGAGATGATCAATGTGTCGATTTGCTGCTCTCTACTGGTAGAACTGTCGTATGGGTTTAAAAACCCAATCAGATAATGAAAAATTAAAAAATTAAAAAACACGCAAATTGCTGGCACTGGGGGAGTACTTTATGAAAATACTCTTGGCAGGGAAAGAGTTAAATTAAGTCCCCTCACATCTGTATGCAAATTACATTCTGCACATAATACTACATTCATGATGTAAAAGAACATAGTAATTAATAAATTAATTAATTATATATTTTTCTTCTAAAAGGAGAAGAAAAGGTTGGATCCGTTGTGGTGTCCTAATTAAACATAATGTTGATATGGCACACACAAGAAAATAAAAAACATGGCACTTCATGTCAAAAAGGTTGCCGACCCCTGCTGTACACAGTGAACAGTAAAATACATTGTCAATTTGGCTCTGTAAAACAACAGGTCTGTTTTCTCACTACAATTGAATTAACAACCCAATTTTACTGTGTACACTCTCACCTTCAAGTGTGCTCTGTAAAGTGTCAGTAACAGCAATTATTTCTCCTTCTTTTCAGACACAACAAGCCCCGTCACACAAACTGTATCCGTTGTGCTCAATTTGTCCTCCTCTTGGCCTAGCATCTTGAAAAAGAAAAAAGTCATTCAAAAGAAAAAGAAAAAAAGCACTGCAACGTTAAGTTATCCTCAAAGTTCAGCTAACTTTCAAGACAAATCTCTGAGGAAAGAAACTTTTGTAGATTTATTTTCTGGGGAAACTCCTCTGCCAACCACCCCCACACCACCACACTCCTTCTCTGTCTGTCTGTCTGTCTGTCTGTCTGTCTGTCTGTCTGTCTGTCTGTCTGTCTGTCTGTCTGTCTGTCTGTCTGTCTGTCTGTCTGTCTGTCTGTCTGTCTGTCTGTCTGTCTGTCTGTCTGTCTGTCTGTCTGTCTGTTTCTCTCCCCCCCCCCTGGCCTGTCTGTGTTTGGAAATAACAGATGCACCTATCACACTAATGGTGGTTTTGGATGATACGGGAGGAGGAGGTGGTGTGAGTGTGTGTGTGTGTGTGTGTGTGTGTGTGTGTGTGTGTGTGTGTGTGTGTGTGTGTGTGTGTGTGTGTGTGTGTGTGTGTGTGTGTGTGTGTGTGTGTGTGTGTAGTGGAGGCATAAAGGGAGCGGATGGATGGGGGATAACGAGGGGCAAACGGGGGCAGATGACAGGAAGGATGGAGGGAAGCGATGGACAGAGGTGAAAGTGGGACAGGTTGGTGATCAGTCAGGTGGGGGTAGACTTGAACCTCTGGTGACCCCGCCGGCTTTCTGCCGGGCCATTGTCCAGTTCTCATTGATCAACAAGAAGAACCTATTGGTACAGTCATCCATCCTTCCAACTATGCCTCTTTTATGCCCCCCTGCCCCCTCCCCCATTTTTATCTGCTCTTTTTTTAACGCTCAGCCTACTACCTCCCATAAATTGTGTGCGTGTGTGCATGCGTGCGTGCGAAAGAGAAACAGAGATGGGGGGGGGGAGGCTAGAGAGACTGGCTTTGTTTCCCTATTTGCCGCTGTTTCCCAAATAATTTCACAGCAGCAATTGTGTGTTTGTGAGTATATACGGTATTGTGTGATGAAGAGAAAAGTGTGAGCCTGGTGTGTAACTGGTTTTGTTTTCCCGCCTCCCAGTTGCACCTGCTTCCAGGATGATTTTTGACCACGGCTTTGAGAGGCACTTCACACATAATTGAAGTCGCAGAAGAAGCACTGTTCTGTATTCAGCGTTGCAACTGCTATTAATCACATTAGTGAAACAAACTCGCTGCCCCCATGACACCAACGAAAATGGCTTTTAAGTCTGCTTAGTGAGGCCACACACACATCGACAGACGTCAGTGTTCAACAAGACGTATGGAACTAATAAATCAGTAAGGGGGCAATTTTAGGGTTGAACAGAGGTCACATTTCCCTTGTTAGCCCACATTTGAGCATCCGCTGCCCCCATTAGCAGAAGGCAATCCCCTTGGACATTGGTTCTCAAAGCTGGGGTCTTTCCAGGGGGTCCCCAGCAAAATGAGTTAATATAGCATCACAATTAATTTAACCTTTTATACTTTGGCTATTCAAAACTACCAGATATACAAGCTCAAAGTGCGGCACAGAGTGCCGCGCTATGAGCTTGTAAATCTGCTGTTTTTGAAAAATCGTGAAAATGTGTGCAAACCTTTGAATATATATATTTTTAAAGCGAACATGTGTAACTCAAATCTTTGCTTCTGGGGGTCCCTGGAACAAAATATTTTGAGATGGGGGGTCCGCGGCCAAATACATATCATTTTGGTAAAAAGTTTGAGAACCACTGCCTTAGGATATTGTACACATACGTCATTCGTCCTCACTGTACAGAATGAACAGATTAGGCACTGCTGGTGTTCATGTGTGCATGTCTTTGTGTGTGTCTGGGAGCATGTGCTTGTGTCTTACGGCGAGTGTGTCGTCACTGTCGGTTGGAAAACCTTTTTGGTATGTGGTCAGGTTTAGGCCTGGCTCAGGGAAGAGGACGCCCCTGCCATGCATAGTCCACCATGGGCACCGTTGGAGGTGCTTCAGGCCCAAGGCCTAGTGGGAAGACCATCCTTCTGTATGAAATAATGCATTACTTTTTTGTTTTTGTCTTTGGTACGTGTGTGAATGTGTATATTGTATTGTTTTTTTTTTTGGCTTGTCAATATTTTGTTTGTGAGGCAGTCACTAAATGGGGATCTAAAATACACAATAAACAATTGTATGTCCAAAACCATTTTCAGAATCAGAGTCAACCCCCCAAAATCAAAACCTTATAAGTTATAATGGATCTAATGGGGTTATGAGACTTCTTAGTCACCAGCTCTAATACTTTTCATTGGTTAACCACTTTAAACCTGCCATCCGTACTTTGGGCATGTCATTATACAGTAGTTCACACATGTGTTCAATAGCACATGCACAAGCTTACAATGTCTCATTGCAATGCATTGTGAGCTTGTAGCCTACTTCCATTCAACAGTAAAGGTCATTACACGCCGACGATTAAGCGAATATACGCAAAATTCGGACTCGTTCCGAATAATTAAAAGACGCTTTTTCGCTTCGCTTTTTCGCTTCGCTTTTTCGCTTCGCTTTTTCGCTTTTTCGCTCCATGGAAGCTTGCATTGACTTTATAAGGTTTTAAAAAAAAACGTATTATTCGCATGAAAAAAAAACGCCCCCGGTGTGTAAGGAGCTTAACAATGCACATGTCTGTGTGTTTGACTGCATGTTTGACTGCTTCATGTTGAAATCAGTGACATCAATCAAATCAGTTGTAAAGTCGCTGTGGAAATGAGGCCGGTGAGTTTTGGTTGGAGAACCTTTCACCATATTGAATGTTTCTGCCTGGCTGACGTTTAGCTTCATGGCTGCCTGTTATCAACCCTGTAGGGACTCTTAAGCAGGTGTTGTGTGTGTGTGTGTGTGTGTGTGTGTGTGTGTGTGTGTGTGTGTGTGTGTGTGTGTGTGTGTGTGTGTGTGTGTGTGTGTGTGTGTGTGCGCGTGTGCGTGTGTGTGTGTTTGTGTGTTTGCTTGTGTGTGCTTGAGTGTCCCTTGGTCTCATTAGCCACATGCCACAATTGATCCCAATCTGCTACCCCGCTCCCTCTCTATGTGTGTCTGTCTCTGTCTGTCTCTCTTTCCTTCTCTCTCTCTCTGTGTCTCTGTCGCTCTCTCTACCGCTCTCCCTCCTCCATTGTCTCTCTTCAAGCACACACCCACACATGCACACGTTCACATGCACAAATAAAAGATCAAGTCTGCTCCGGCTTCTCTGAGCTCTGTGCCAGCAAACCTGGAACCATCTGCAACTGCCCCTCTTTATGTAGGAGATGAATGGGACAGATCTCTGTTCATCTTGCCTAAAGAGTTCCCCTAACACCCGCACAGGTGGTCCGTGTGTGTGTGTGTGTGTGTGTGTGTGTGTGTGTGTGTGTGTGTGTGTGTGTGTGTGTGTGTGTGTGTGTGTGTGTGTGTGTGTGTGTGTGTGTGTGTGTGTGTGTGTGTGTGTGTGTGAGCGAGAGAGAGAGAGAAAGAGAGTTTGTGCGTGCGTGCATATTTGCATGCGTGCGAGGGTGTGTTTGCATTTACGTCCATAAAGGGCAGAGTGAACTGGATACCGCAAGGTTCCCTGTTCGATCCCGGGCTGGGGGGCTCCCCCAGAGTTAGTGTCGAAGTGTCCTTGAGCAAGACGCTGAACCCCTAATTGCTCCCGATGAGCAGGTTGGTGCCTTGCATGGTTTCCTCCGCCATCGGTGTGTGAATGGGTGAATGTAATGCACAATCTATGTAAAGCGCTTTGGATAAAAGCGTTATATAAATGCACCATTTACCATTTACCAAGCACGCATGCTAATGTCTGATTCAACAATCAAGTGGCAGGTAGTTTTTTTCTATCGTCTTCTCCTTTCCTTTTTTTGCCATCCATTCCTCCCTCCCTTCTGTACACATCCACCCTTTTATCTTTCCTCTGCGTTTGCATTGTAAGATGAGGTTCAAACCCAGGAACGTTTAAAACAACGAGGAATGCTGCACACTTCTTAGTATTGTCCCTCCCCTTATTGCTTCCTGGCCAGCCAATGCATAGTTACTCCATTACAGCTTTTTATGTACAGACTTTCCAGCAATGTGTACCTTCTTGATCGAGTGGCTGGCACTCATACATTTTCAATGAGCACTTTAATGCAATACAAAACAGCTATATTATGTAACCACTACAGACACACACACACACACACACACACACACACACACACACACACACACACACACACACACACACACACACACACACACACACACACACACACACACACACACACACACACACACACACACACACACACACACACACACACACACACACACACACTTTTGGCTTGAAGGTTATTATATTGGAAATTTAGCAAACTCTTAAGTGGGCACTCAGGCCCTCTGAAATTCCTCGATCTGCAGAATCCCTTGTTGAGTGCAGGAAGCTTTTCTTCCCCGCAGATGTTGTTGCAGTTGTTTAACCATGACCGTGCCTTTGTGTTATTCATAATACGGACAAGGTCTTTATCTTGCTCCAAGGGTTAGTCCTCTTCCTATACCATTCCTCACTCTGCCAGGATGATCAATGGACATGCCACTCAGCCAGTAGCAAGCACACTCCTGTATTTACTCACTCTGGGATTCTTCCTTTCTAAAGTCTGGAATGACAATGGTGAGTGCACAAGACATGAAGTAATGGAACTCCCTTCGTATTAGTCTTGCAGTATGATTAGATAGAGATCTAACATCTGGGCCACAACTATGGAAAAGTGGTTAAATACCACCCTCATAGACAAAAGAATGCATGACAGACATAGAGACACGTTCTTCTGGGTATTGTGCCTACAATTTGGGACAGGGTCCCCACTCGGGGTAAGGGGAGACGATGTACTGCAGGCCAGCCCATAGGAAGCCACTGTAATTCAAATGTATTTAGCCTACTTTTAAAGTCATCCTACATGAACTTCCAAATGTATGGGGTGTCTTTGTATCTTCTTGTTGTCTCAATAGATGATGTGCTTCACATTCATTCATTTAATTTGCCACTCGAATGGGTTACCCTTAATGTTAACAGAGCTGAGCGGAGCTGGCAGACAGTCAAGCAGTCACATTTCAGTGACAACACCGTCTTTACAAGTGTCGAATTTGAAGAGGATAATTCTCAGCTCTATATCCCCACTGACTTTGTTTATGTCTATATTTTGAAAAGGGATGATTGCAAACAGCACCCCCTGCAGCCAGAACAGGGCCCTATTCCTCGAAAGGTGAATTAAATAAGCCTGGCCTTAAGTAAAATCCAGGCTTGACAAAGTCGGGTCCGTATAGCCTGGTTTATTCGGTTCCATGAACGCCAAGCCAGGCTGAAAAGGAGCGACTTTGTCGAGCTAGACCTTGTCAAGCCAGGCTGTGTCGAGCCAGGATAATGAAGCCAGGCTTCACGTATTTCTATAAAAGACCATGAAAGTCGATCCTTGAACTTGACCAATCATGGAGTCCAAAACCAGAGCGGCGTTCTTCTCTGTGGCTGAACAGCAGCACTGCAGCAGCTCATGAAATCATACAAGGAAGTAAAATGTATTTAAGCAAGAAAGGAAACGCGACCGCAATAAATAGATCCAGGGAGAAAGCGTGGCAAAGTATTGCAAGCACACAAAGAGTGTGTGTGTGTGTGTGTGTGTGTGTGTGTGTGTGTGTGTGTGTGTGTGTGTGTGTGTGTGTGTGTGTGTGTGTGTGTGTGTGTGTGTGTGTGTGTGTGTGTGTGTGTGTGTGTGCACATGCGCGTGCGTGTTTGCGACGGGACGGGACGGGGGGGCAACGAGACGCCCGGGGACGGGGGGTGACCGCGACGGGGGCCGTGACAGGACGCGCGACGGGACGCACGGAGGAGTGGGGGGGGGGTTGACGCGCAATAACCCCACATTTGCAAGACCACTTTGGTAGAGGTTTGGGTTGTGTAGTTACCTTGCCATCATGATGTAACTCCAAAGGTGGACAAGAAATAAAAAATCACACCCCTGTGTGAAGTGGGCGGTGTCTTGCTAGCTAATCACAATACTGAATGGAGTCAACCAATCATGTACAAAAAATAAATACATTTATTGAAACACTCTTTATGATGGACGAAACCATAACTTAAAAAAAACAAATTTATGTTTTTTTTTAAGTTATGGTTTCTTATATAGGGCTATGCACATGTGTCATGTGACACTGGCCAATCACAGTCCTGAATAGACTGTGATTGGCCAATCACGGTGCAGGGTTAGGCGGGGTACTTTTTGGCCAATCACAGCGCAGGATAATTGTACAAATATCCAAACCTCACTTATAGGGGCGGTTTCACCGCCCAAAAATAATTTCTCCATTGACTAGAAATTGATCATTTAAAATATGCTCCTCATTGACTTACATTCAGTGAGGCTCTTTTAAACCCGTAACTAATAATTTATGTGTATATATATATATATATATATATGTGACAATGACATATCACATGAGTCATTGTGAAACAATTATGATTCATGGTCACACACTATTTCAGTAATATAATTAATTTGATTATATCTTATTGTATTTATTTCATTTTATTTGAATGCAGGGTCATTAAAATGAGTCCATATACAAACACATGTTTTGAATTAACTGTGAATTAAACTTGAAGAACAAGGCACTGGATTAAGTAAGCTTGGCTGTTAGCCTGCTCCTGACCAGGCTGACTTCACAGCTAAATTGCCATGGTAACTAAGGTAGGCTTGCTTCAATTCTCTTTTGTGGAATCGGGTCATGGCTAAACTTAGCCAGGGTGAACTGGCTAAGCTAATCTTCAAGATAATTCAGCTTTCATGGAACCGATTCAGCCCTAGAGCCAGCCTTTAGCTCTAATTCACCTTTCGAGGAATAGGGCCCAGGTTATTCATCATTGCAGCTTAAAAGAAAGACTCTTTCTTTTAAGTAAACAATTTTTTTAGAAGAAGGCCGATGCACACCTCAAAGGCTGGTGACAGGTGCGGAGGACAAAGAGTGCATGTTCAGAAGGTGATAATAAAATCAAAGAAAGAGGTCCCGCACACTGTCTGGAACTTGCAAAAACACAGACAATGTCTGTCCTGTTCTGAAGTAAAAAAGCTTTCAGTAAAAGTAAAAAAGCCTTCAAACACGTCTGAAGGACCATTACAAATAATTATGATTCTCAAACGCAGCATAACATAGTCACTTTAAATGATATCTAAATAATAGCCACTGCAGTGTCTTACTGTATGTACCAGCCAGTGCTTCAGCTCTTCTAGGTCAATGTCCTGGATAGTGGATACATTTTATCCCATGGTCCCTATGAGTCATCTGCTTTGTGTTTTATGGATCAAGTGTGAATGGTTGCAAAGATAATGCCATACTTCAAATGTGAGTCATGTCTGGGCTCGTGGGATGCAATTACTCGTGAAGTATCAATGTGCTTACCTGAAATTGGTCTCCTCTGGCTAAACAAATTCAAGGCCAACTAATTGCATTTTCAAACACTCATGCTCCATTGATGAACATCTGTTCATCTGAAGTTCTTCAAACTTTTCATAATAATTATAACTGTTCATCTCCTGAGCTTTATTATATAGCTGCTGATTAAACGTATAGGCCAATGTTTCTTACTATATAGGTCATGACCCAAAACAGATTTTGTAAATGATTCAGCTGACTACTAGTGAATCATTTACAATGTAAATACACTTTGAGAGAATAATTGTACCCTTATTAAACAAAATAACCTTATTTCTGGAAGAACAGGACACAGGACTGACACTAGACATAAGTAGCTAATGTTTTGGGCACTTTATTTTATATTGTGAAAAGTTCCATAGACATTTTACCCAGAAATACCCAAACATTCAAACAATCTGGTCTATAGGTTTCTTGAATGAATATCACTGACATGATACCGATGATTTCAGTATCATGGTCAGTATCATGTTAGATATATTAGTATCATGCCAGTATCATGCCAGTATCATGTCAGTATCATGGTCAGTATCATGTCAGTGTCATGGTCAGTATCATGGTCAGTATCATGTCAGTGTCATGGTCAGTATCATGTCAGTGTCATGGTCAGTATCATGGTCAGTATCATGTCAGTGTCATGGTCAGTATCATGGTCAGTATCATGTCAGTATCATGTCAGTATCATGGTCAGTATCATGTCAGTGTCATGGTCATTATCATGTCAGTATCATGGTCAGTATCATGTCAGTATCATGTCAGTGTCATGGTCAGTATCATGACAGTATCATGGTCAGTATCATGTCCAGTATCATGTCAGTATCATGTCAGTGTCATGGTCAGTATCATGCCAGTATCATGGTCAGTATCATGACAGTATCATGGTCAGTATCATGGTCAGTATCATGGTCAGTATCATGTCAGTATCATTTCAGTATCATGTCAGTATCATGGTCGGTATCATGACAGTATCATGGTCAGTATCATGTCCAGTATCATGTCAGTATCATGTCAGTATCATGTCAGTATCATGGTCAGTATCATGTCAGTATCATGTCAGTATCATGGTCAGTATCATGCCAATATCATGACAGTATCATGTCAGTATCATGTCCAGTATCATGTCAGTATCATGTCAGTATCATGTCAGTATCATGTCAGTATCATGTCCAGTATCATGTCCAGTATCATGTCAGTATCATGTCAGTATCATGTCAGTATCATGGTCAGTATCATGACAGTATTATGGTCAGTATCATGACAGTATCATGGTCAGTATCATGACAGCATCATGGTCAGTATCAAGTCAGTATTAAGTCAGTATCATGGTCAGTATCATGGTCAGTAACGCAGTGTTAAGGAAGCGTGGTGTAGGGATCTGTGTAATGAAACTAGCTGACTACAGTATACTATATTAAAAGACTAAAGGAAGATGTTAATACAGCCTGGCTCCCAAATCAATACTGCATTATCTGATATCGGTCCCATGAACAACGTGAACTTCAAATAAAATCATTGTTGAAACTAGAAAAAGTGCTCCTCGGAGCACAAGTCTCCGCCAGGTCAGGTAGGTTATTATGGCCTCCTGGTGGCGCTATAATAGGCCAATGTGAAAAGGGTGCCATTTATTCCTAGGCTGTGCACGGCAATCGGACACTGCATGCATGATTTGAGGCATTTTGTTCTAAAAATGTGTTTTGCTAATTTTGACCTGCTGGTGGCGCTATAACATTCCAATGTTAAAAGGGTGGCATTTGTTCCTCAACGTAGTGCAAATGTGCAGTCAAAGTTTCACCACAATCGGACGCTGCGTTCATGATTTGGGGCATTTTGTTCAAAACGGGCCACTCCTGCAAACATGAATGTCAATGTTAGCCAATCAGGATGGAATATGAAAAATCAAACAGATCCGTCTTGATCACATGACTATAGAGATCATGTGTACCTATTTGCGTGAAATTTGGATCAAATCTGAAGGCTTAATATAAAAAAAAAGGTTTTTCCTTGGCCTCTAGAGAGTGTGCATACAAAGTTTTACACTGATCGGTGCAGTTATAGGTAAAAACACGAATCGGCCTGTTACAGCGCCACCATGAGGCTGATTTGAACATTTTCAAATGGCATTTCTTCCTCGGCCTAATGGCAATGTGTGAGCAAAATTTCACGGAAATTGCATGCTGTGTTCATGATTTGAGGCATTTTGTTCGAAACGGAGCACTCCTGCAAACTTTGAAAGCCAATTTTTGCCAATCAGGATGGAATATGAAAAATCTGAAATTAGCCGTTTCTTTTAATGACTATAGAGATACTGTGTACCGATTTGGGGGATTTTTGGCCAAAATCTGTAGGAGTACTGTCCAAAAATGTGTTTTGCAAAAAGCGGCCTCCTGGTGGCGCTATAACAGGCCCATGTGAAAAATTTGGGGCAGAGGTTCTGCTCTGGCATCCAGGGAGTGTGTGTGCACAGTTTCTCTGCGATCAAGCCAACGGTGCCAGAGATTAGCTGTACACAAAATGACAGAATGACGGACACACGGACGGACACACGGACACACACACGGACGGACGGACGGACGGACAGGGGCGAAAACATACTCTCTCGCCATGCCTTTCGGCCTGGCGGAGACAATAAGAATTGCAGTTTAATGGCTAGCCTTAATCCATGCCTTTGAAACAGTGTGCAAAATCACAACTCCCTTGGCATGAAGAATATAATACAATACTGCCCCAATATCTAACTTAATATACTGTATTTGGAACACATCCGTAGGGTATATCTGTGTGTCTTTGCGCATGCATGCGTGCGGGAGTGTGTGTGTGCGCGAGTAAGAGAGATATAGTTTGTGGGTGTGTGAGTGAGTGAGTGAGTAATTGTTTAGGCAAGACCGTTTGAAAGAGAGATAGAGATAAATGGGTGTTTATGCGACAAAAAAGCTGGTCACTTTCCTGTCGATCAGCCTGTATTGCCTTTCTCTGTTATCTTCTTCTTAAACCACAACTCCCAATCAAATGTAGATTCCTGCACATGCTCCGTTGGATGGGGTGGGAGGTGTTATAAACCACAACCCCGAATCAAAAATAGCTTTCTGCACTAGCTTAGTAGGACTGTAATGGAGGCGTGAAGTCCTTGCTAGCAGACACAACAGGGTGTACAAATTATTGTCTCAGGGATGTATACATACACCTGGGTATGCGGGAGGTAGTACATTAATGAATGAGGGAAGAATACACACATACTCCCTTCAATATCAGAGGTCGGCCTGTGGAATGCCCTCCCACAATCAATTATTTTCACGCAGTGACAGTGTGTATTGTCACACCATTAGTTTGGTGTGACTGATTAAATCAGCCATCACCAACCCTACATACACCCCAACAACAAAATGAAGCTGGGGAGGTTGAAAAAAGGCTCTAACAACACCCCTAACACCATTGTCCTGCACACCTCTCCAGAGTGACAAGCCAAGCCCACCCTCCCCCTCCCTCGCAGAGACCGGAGGCTTGGAGCTTCTGACCTGGCTGGCGGAGGTGACTCTGGGCTTGGGCTGCCGGGGGGACAGCTTTGATGGGCTGGGAGGAGGCTTGGCAGCTGGATCACGATGAGTTGCCAGCCACAGGCGGCAGCCTGTGGCTGGCCGTGGTCGCCCGTCACTGCGCTGCTTCACCGATCCTCTGGTGGGCACCACCACAGACTTAAGCCATTGCAGGGGAAGGGCTGGATGTCTGGATGTTGGCGATAGTACTCATTCCCCAGAGGATAGACTTCTGGGACACATAGCTCGGTGGCTGCTCCTCACCAGGGCGCTTCACTGCCGTCCCCTGAGGACGCTGCTGATCTCCACACTGCTGGAGTTGGTAGTCGGCCTGATAGCCAGACTGCTGTCAGGTAGCCAGGCTCTGTTGCTCCTCGTCAGGGCCGCCTGGCTGCTGTCTTCTTAGCCAATGCACCAATGTGAAAGGCA
>NC_137606.1:18248466-18310966 GCF_963280865.1 Gymnoscopelus braueri | reverse complement strand
CTATCTGATGCCCCTGCTAATGATTATTGCTCTCTATGGAAGTGTGTTGGATGGCTGAGATCATTAGGGTCTGTTTTTAGCCTGTCCACCATCTCTCTGCCATCCTCCACCAAGTCAGTCCATCCATTACATCAACCATCCATCAGCATGGTCTTCACAGCCAGCAGCTGGCCTCTGCTGCTTTGTTTACAGACTGTGGGCCTCATTTACCTTGTGTGCCTTAAGGTCCTTACCAGGGGCATTGTGTTCCTGCAATTGATTTGCCCGTAAATACATATTATTTTTAAACTTGCGCTCACAGAACATGAGTATTACATGAAAAACTGTATGAATTGAGGCATCAACTGTATATGAACAGTTTGATGAGGAAAATTAATTGACGGATTTTGTTTATTCTGGTGTGTAAAGATGTTTAGTCTCCCATATAAATTCAATGTAGGTGCTAAAACCAGGTAGAAACAATTCAGAGACAAAAAAGGCCCCAAAAAAATCGCTGAAGTACATGTATTTATGAAAATACAACAAGGCAAGACAAGAGAGGTATTACTTAAGGTATTAGTAAACAAATTGTGATGGAAAACTATAGATTTATGAACAACACAAGGGGGGTATAATATGAGAGGGGTATATTATGGGCTAGCCTGTTTTATACTCTGAGGTACTGTATAAACTGGACTAGTGCAGTACTGTATATACCCTAGGCCCTAGGTATAAAAAAAGCTAGGCCACTTTAACCCCGGGTATAGGTTGGCGGTATATTTTGGTCTGTTACACCTGCTTCCCTTCCCAGGCCTTTGTATTTGTTTGCAGTGCCTGGCCAAGCTAGAGCCACCGTGGGAAATATATCAATTCAAAGCAATTTTTACAACGATTTAGTCTAGGAAAAGAATTAAAATGTTACAAAAATATTGAAAGACTGTAAATGAATTTGCAAATGTAACATAATGTAACATAATGTCCAGCCCAAAATAGGTAAGCTCATATCGGTGCTCTTGGGATAAATAACATCTGTGAGGCTTTTCTTCCAAGACATGTGTTGAAATGACCACTGACCACAGCACACTGCTCTTAAAGGTAATGAAAGGCAGTTATTTGTTTGGCCATGATCGAATTGAATCCACTTGCAACACATCCACTGACAGGCTTAATCCCTTAATCCAACCAATTTTGCTATTGTGCCACATGTAATCCACCCATCTCTGGTCCCGAAAATACCCAAAGTCCTTCGGCACATCTTGTCGGGGCCACGTCATCGTCATTACAGAGTTTTCAGGTCAATAGAAGTGGGAAGTCCTGGTTATGCAGTAGCAAGACAAAGTCCAAACATAATTAAATAGATTCACATCCATAGGGCAAAGTGACTGCACACTCTAAAATGAGTCCTGTGTTACTTTGATATAAAATAAATATATGTGCGTGCGTGAATGCCTGAATGTGAGTGTTTCTTGTGGTAAGGTTTTACTTTCTTCCTGTGTGTGTGTGTGTGTGTGTGTGTGTGTGTGTGTGTGTGTGTGTGTGTGTGTGTGTGTGTGTGTGTGTGTGTGTGTGTGTGTGTGTGTGTGTGTGTGTGTGTGTGTGTGTGTGTGAGTGAGTGTGATAATAAGATGTTCAAGGGTGCAGGAGTGAAGGTTGATGGAGAACGCGTCTACGCGCTGAATTGGATTAGGGGGAATTTTCAGTTGCTTTGGACTTGAATTGGAATGCATTAGTCTCACTAATAAGGTGAGGCGCGCACCCAGATGCCCTCAGTCATGTCACTTTCGTTCTAAAACATCCCTTATTGTGCCTTAATATAACCTTCCCAAGGCTCACTCTTGCAGCGGGTGGTGATACATTGCATTTGGTTTTTTTTCTCTGTCAGTGCCGATTAATCTCTCAAGAACAGATTCTGCACTGTGTTGGAATCTGTCGTGAAGGCTCGTCATAACATGTACACACTGGGCTACAAGTGGGCGTGCCTTCAGATCAGGAAGCAGGCCGCGCTTTACCCAATCAAATGTAGTGGGCGGGATTCACATGTCCGTCGATCTTTCCCCCTCGAAACAAACCCAAACTAATTTAACAATAGCGTCCGCGGAGCAGACAAAACCACGGAAAGATATTCACATTTTAACTTACTCTTTCATCATAGAAACAAGTGGGCTTATAACCAAAACGATCCATGTTCTCTGGGAGAAGTGGTGTTAGTGTTCCGTGTAGAAATATTGTTAGTGGGTGGAGTATATTTAACTAGAAGGTACTGTTCCTGAAGAAACAGTGTGGGATCGCTAAGAATGTTGCTGGTGTTGAGTATTGATAGTGTTAGTAGTGTTATAGGTTTGAAAGGTTTGAAAGGTTTGAAGGGTTTGAAGGGTTTGAAGGGTTTGAAAGGTTCGAAAGGTTTAAGGTTTGAAAGGTTTGAAAGGTTTGAAAGGTTCTAAAGGTTTGAAAGGTTCTAAAGGTTTGAAAGGTTTGAAAGGTTTGAAAGGTTTGAAAGGTTTGAAAGGTTTGAAAGGTTCTAAAGGTTTGAAAGGTTCTAAAGGTTTGAAAGGTTCTAAAGGTTCTAAAGGTTTGAAAGGTTCTAAAGGTTCTAAAGGTTCTAAAGGTGCTAAAGGTTCTAAAGGTTCTAAAGGTTTTAAAGGTTCTAAAGGTTCTAAAGGTTTGAAAGGTTTGAAAGGTTTGAAAGGTTTGAAAGGTTCTAAAGGTTCTAAAGGTTCTAAAGGTTCTAAAGGTTTGAAAGGTTTGAAAGGTTTGAAAGGTTCTAAAGGTTTGAAAGGTTCTAAAGGTTTGAAAGGTTTGAAAGGTTTGAAAGGTTTAAGAGGTTCTAAAGGTTTGAAAGGTTTAAGAGGTTCTAAAGGTTTGAAAGGTTCTAAAGGTTTGAAAGGTTTGAAAGGTTTGAAAGGTTTGAAAGGTTTGAAAGGTTTGAAAGGTTTAAGAGGTTCTAAAGGTTTAAGAGGTTCTAAAGGTTTGAAAGGTTCTAAAGGGTATTTACTTTAAATTATTTTAGTCACTTTATTTACTTTAAAGTATTTTTTACTAATTTTTACAACTTTTAAGTATTTTTACTATTTTTTTCAACTTTTAAGTATTTTTACTCATGTTGAGTACTTTTAAGTATTTTTACTCAGTATAAGTACTCTTAAGTATTTTTAATCAAGGTACTTACTTTAAAGTATTTTTAGTCACTTTATTTACTTTAAAGTAGCTTTTACAAATTTTTACAACTTTTAAGTATTTTTACTCTTTTTATCAACTTTTAAGTATTTTTACTATTTTTTTCAACTTTTAAGTATTTTTACTCATTTTGAGTACTTTTAAGTATTTTTACTCAATATAAGTACTCTTAAGTATTTTTACTCAAGGTATTTACTTTAAAGTATTTTTAGTCACTTTATTTACTTTAAAGTAGCTTTTACTAATTTTTACAACTTTTAAGTATTTTTACTCTTTTTATCAACTTTTAAGTATTTTTACCATTTAAAAAGTGAAATATCTCTAAAAGTACAAATGATTTCAAAAATGCTAATGGTAGCCAATATGTCCTAAGTAGGCTGAACGTTATAGAGTTGGAACGGAGTTTCTAGCTAAAAGTATGAATTTCTCCATTGAAATGAATGGGAGTTTTTTAGAAGTAAAAAGTGAAATATCTCTAAAAGTACAAATGATTTCAAAAATTCAAATGGTAGCCGATATGTCCTAAGTAGGCCGAACGTTGTAGAGTTGGAACGGAGTTAGTTTGTAGCTAAAAGTATGAAGGACTAGTTAGGGGCCAAAAAACTGTACCAAAAACGTTGTTGAAGATAACAGTAGTGTGATCGCTTTAGCGATCCCACAATAACATGATACAAATGTAAGCCATATTTCACAGATAGCCTACTGTCAGACACAAGAGTGGATTCAAGAGGTGACTGCTGGTCTGGGCCGGGTGGGGTACATACACTTAGCTTTGCCTTTTGTTGTTTACCTGGGTTCTATGCATGTGTCTCCCTTCCCCCTTTCCTGCTTCATACAGGTGCAAATTGAATCAGGGAACTCAGAGGGTGATCTATTGTTTGTCTGGGGGGGTCTAACCTTTTGGAGGCTGACCCCCACCCACCTATTCAAGGCTATAAAGACTATGACATGTAAGCTTGTAGTGTGTGTGTGACTCAGCGGCCGGCAGGCTGTTGTGTTGTGTGGTGGGGACCTCAGGGTCCATGGAAGAGCTGTTCTGTACTGTTTGTACTTGTAATAAATCGGAAGCAAAGTAACCTCACTTGCTGGAGTGATGACTCAAATTCATTCTACAACCATTCATTCTCATCTCTGGAACAACAAACTTATCTACAATATGGCGTTGTTGGCAACTCAATAGAGCCTTTAAGGCAGTGGAAGAATATACCTCATATGGCGTCAAAGTCGGCAGTCGCGTTGGTTTTTTTTTTTGGGGACGTCAGTCTCCGGGGATACTGAGCCAGGCGTCGAAAGAACATGCGGCGGCGTTTTTGCCTTGCGGTGGGTGTACGGATCACGTTCTCTTCCTGTGACGTGGGGGGTCCACCGTGTAGGTGATTATGGACATCGGCACGACATGACGACAACTTTTCAAAGTTCTGCAGGGAGAGGACCTCATGACCAGGCCTAGGATGGCTGCACGACTCGTCTGGCTGATCGCTAGCAGTGCGCGTGGCTGTGCTGGAGCTGCGCTGGGCAACATGGCTGGGGTGAGAAGATGACATTGCGGGAGACTACAAGAGGGACGTTATCGAGCGGGACGCTGCACATATGGGACCTGGGATTGTATTTTTGTGATAATGGTGGGTTAACCTGTGAATTAGGGGATGCCTACTGGAGTTAACTGTCCCGATATCGACTGATGTAATCACTGATTTGCCCGCCTTTTGTTTATCTGTAGTACATAGGGTGGCGGTGTTGGATTAAGTTAATATTTTTTTGGAGTTTGGACTTCTTTTCAATGGTTCTCATGTCGAGTGATATAATTGCTTTGATGCCCGCCTTTTGTTTGTGTGCTGAGAAGACCGGGCGACTCCCGTGACGAGGTACATGGAGGGGTGGCGGTGTGGGAACTATGTGATGGGATTGTTGGAATTTTATTAAACCTTGTGGGGATCTCTGAGTTGGCTGTGTAATTCACCGTGTCGCTGTACTATGTAATCTTGGTTTTTGTATATGCATTTAGTTAGGGAATTTTAGCAAAATATTTGGACCATCTGTGAAAAAATGTACTACCAATAGCTTTCTTCACCAATGTGTTCTTATAGGTGTCTAGAATCACCTCTCAAAAAGTTCAACCCCAAATCCTCGTGGAAAATCCTGGAGAGCCAATCAAAGTTAAGGAGCCCAGAGGGCTTGGGTGAAAAATATGAAAAGAAATAAAAGTCTTGTGAGGTGTCTAACTAGGGGTTTTCAGGGGTGCTGAATCCATTCCAACCATTATTTTTGAGTAAAAATGTCTCCCTGGCCATCTAATATTGGTATATTGGTTATTGTTAGTGTATAATCAGTGTATAATCAATGGTAGGGGATTGGGGTGTTGTTGAATTTATTCTATTTTGAAAAATAAAATAAGAAAATATTGCTAAACACTTGATAAGAGTGTACACCTACTGTGCACATGCTCAGTGGGATACACTGTCTGCATGTGGGGAAGGAGCGGGAGTGTTGCATCCTGGCAAATATGTCTGGACGATTTTAAGGTGCGGTAGTTTATCTACTTTTTGGCATTTATTTTCCTCTGCTGGCAAAACTTTTGATTACTGTGAATTTAGATGTCAATTTTCTCTAGCCTATTGCTTACATTGAACAATCATTAGTTAAACAATCATGACACTTGTCTTTTAGTAGACAACATGGAAGAGGATTCTGTAGCTTGTGGCTTAAGGTGCTTCATCTGTGGTGGTCCTGAGACTGAGATTCAAAAGCTCTCAAAAGTCACCCAAAAAGGCTATGCACAGATGTTGTCTTATTCTGAGAGTGTGGATGATGCAGCATTAATCAGAAGACTACATGAGGACTGGAAAAACTGAGATGACCCCAAACTAAGATACCATTTGGAATGCAAAACCGAGCTATACAGTCGTGCAAGAGGTATATCCACTGGAAATCGTACGTTTTTTTCAATGTGATGAAAGTTGCCACTTGCAGATTTCAATCCTATTCTATGTTGTGAGTGACATCATAATTTAATAAAAACTTTAAACATAATCTATTCTTTAGAGCAAGATGAGCAAGACCAACGGCCAGACAGGAAGAAAAGACGCAGGGCATTGTCTGGGTCAAGTAGTTCAAGTGCTAGCTGGCACACTTGATCTACCATAATACTTGCATCCTTTGCAATGAAGGTATCAATGCTGGCACATTGAAAAGAAACCCTGGTAAGTCTTTTGTATGTAAGATTCAAATGAATTTTGATAATTGTTTTTCTTGCTCCTCATTGTAGGCTTCCACTCAAAGTAGAATAATTTAATCATGCACATACTGTATGTGGCTACCTTTTATCCAGACAGAGCTCGGCAGTTGTATCGTGCACCTGATAATGTCTACCAGGACCAACTGAAAAGGAGTTTGATGCAGAAAGCAAAGCGACGAGGTGATGACTGGGGACGTGAAGTCGCTGGTCGCCTGTCTGGTATTATAGATTTGGTGGCAGAAGAGGCAGTATATCATATTCGATGAAGAAGAGACTTTGAGAACCCTGTTACAAAGTCTAAGGTAACATTATATGGATACGCAATACAGCTGTACAATACAACTCACATTTCTTATCCTTTATTAGTCCCCCTCATTCCTGGACCCATATCAATCTTGCAGAATAAATTATTTTGAAATCAAAAGTTTCACTATTAAAAATTATATTTCTTCCCTCAGGATAAGAAATGTGAGTTGTATTGTACAGCTGTATTGTGTATCCACATAATGTTACCTCAGACTTTGTAACAGGGTTCTCAAAGTCTCTTCTGCATCGAATATGATATACTGCCTCTTCTGCCACCAGGCGACCAGCAACTTCAAGTCCCCAGTCATCACCTCGTCGCTTTGCTCTCTGCATCAAACTCCTTTCAGTTGGTCCTGGTAGACATTATCAGGTGCACGATACAACTGCCGAGCTCTGTCTGGATAAAAGGTAGCCACATACAATATGTGCATGATTAAATTATTCTACTTTGAGTGGAAGCCTACAATGAGGAGCAAGAAAAACAATTATCAAAATTCATTTGAATCTTACATACAAAAGACTTACCAGGGTTTCTTTTCAATGTGCCAGCATTGATACCTTCATTGCAAAGGATGCAAGTATTATGGTAGATCAAGTGTGCCAGCTAGCACTTGAACTACTTGACCCAGACAATGCCCTGCGTCTTTTCTTCCTGTCTGGCCGTTGGTCTTGCTCATCTTGCTCTAAAGAATAGATTATGTTTAAAGTTTTTATTAAATTATGATGTCACTCACAACATAGAATAGGATTGAAATCTGCAAGTGGCAACTTTCATCACATTGAAAAGAACGTACGATTTCCAGTGGATATACCTCTTGCACGACTGTATAGCTCGGTTTTGCATTCCAAATGGTATCTTAGTTTGGGGTCATCTCAGTTTTTCCAGTCCTCATGTAGTCTTCTGATTAATGCTGCATCATCCACACTCTCAGAATAAGACAACATCTGTGCATAGCCTTTTTGGGTGACTTTTGAGAGCTTTTGAATCTCAGTCTCAGGACCACCACAGATGAAGCACCTTAAGCCACAAGCTACAGAATCCTCTTCCATGTTGTCTACTAAAAGACAAGTGTCATGATTGTTTAACTAATGATTGTTCAATGTAAGCAATAGGCTAGAGAAAATTGACATCTAAATTCACAGTAATCAAAAGTTTTGCCAGCAGAGGAAAATAAATGCCAAAAAGTAGATAAACTACCGTACCTTAAAATCGTCCAGACATATTTGCCAGGATGCAACACTCCCGCTCCTTCCCCACATGCAGACAGTGTATCCCACTGAGCATGTGCACAGTAGGTGTACACTCTTATCAAGTGTTTAGCAATATTTTCTTATTTTATTTTTCAAAATAGAATCAATTCAACAACACCCCAATCCCCTACCATTGATTATACACTGATTATACACTAACAATAACCAATATACCAATATTAGATGGCCAGGGAGACATTTTTACTCAAAAATAATGGTTGGAATGGATTCAGCACCCCTGAAAACCCCTAGTTAGACACCTCACAAGACTTTTATTTCTTTTCATATTTTTCACCCAAGCCCTCTGGGCTCCTTAACTTTGATTGGCTCTCCAGGATTTTCCACGAGGATTTGGGGTTGAACTTTTTGAGAGGTGATTCTAGACACCTATAAGAACACATTGGTGAAGAAAGCTATTGGTAGTAAATTTTTTCACAGATGGTCCAAATATTTTGCTAAAATTCCCTAACTAATTGTTCTGTATGATGTTGTTTGCTGTTTTAGTATTCCTGAATGTTTTCTTTTTGTCCTGGTTGGTGTTCCGGTCGCTTTTCATGGGGGGCGGTTCTTTGTGGTTCTTTTGAAATATACGTGTTTGTGGAAGACGTTTTAATGTCTCCCATGGGGGGTCTGGAGTATATTTAATAACATGATACAAATGTAAGCCATATTTCACAGATAGCCTACTGTCAGACACAAGAGTGGATTCAAGAGGTGACTGTTGGTCTGGGCCGGGTGGGGTACATACGCTTAGCTTTGCCTTTTGTTGTTTACCTGGGTTCTATGCATGTGTCTCCCTTCCCCCTTTCCTGCTTCATACAGGTGCAAATTGAATCAGGGAACTCAGAGGGTGATCTATTGTTTGTCTGGGGGGGTCTAACCTTTTGGAGGCTGACCCCCACCCACCTATTCAAGGCTATAAAGACTATGACATGTAAGCTTGTAGTGTGTGTGTGACTCAGCGGCCGGCAGGCTGTTGTGTTGTGTGGTGGGGACCTCAGGGTCCATGGAAGAGCTGTTCTGTACTGTTTGTACTTGTAATAAATCGGAAGCAAAGTAACCTCACTTGCTGGAGTGATGACTCAAATTCATTCTACAACCATTCATTCTCATCTCTGGAACAACAAACTTATCTACAATATGGCGTTGTTGGCAACTCAATAGAGCCTTTAAGGCAGTGGAAGAATATACCTCATGGGAATGAAAACATAGTGGCACCCACCGGAAGGGAAAGCTGAAGACAGACCTAAACCCCGGTTTCCTTGTGCACTGGCGTTACGTTTTCTTCCGCCCAGAGCCAACAGACATAGAACAAACAGCAGAGGGCGCTGTTTTTCATTTTCAGTTGGCGATGGGTTCCCAGATTGGTGCCGATAAGCAGCATTATCTATTCAATAACTTCCAGCCAACTTCCTGCTTATTGAGCAATGTTGGAGTATCAACATAGTTACATGAGTGTTTTGTTTATTTTTACAGTAGGGCCGGGCATTGAAGGAGTGGGTCTCCCCCACACCCCCACCCTCCTCCTTTCTCTGTCTGTCTGTCTGTCTGTCTGTCTGTCTGTCTGTCTGTCTCCGGGTAGCCATTTGGTTGCTTAACCCGCGCCTCGCATAATGTTTGTGCCACATAGTGACACGTGAGGACAGCGGTCACGGTCATTCCATGATTTTTCAAGGGTACAGTAAAATCGCCATTTTCGCTGGCAAGGGGACCGGAGACGGATGAATTCATTCATTCATTCCTGGCAGTGAAAGACAAGTCCAAACTAAAATAACAAAGGGGCTCATTTTCCTACTTATATTAATCCCAAATGGCTGGCCATGGGATCTATTTGCAAAATTGCCCCTGTCGTTTAGTTTCCCCAGCAGCCCCCACAGCGTGGAGCCCATAAGCATATCTTTACTTAAGCTATTTGTTTTCATGAATCTGTTATTAGTTGTCATTACACACACATCCATGCCTTGGTTGTCCCACACGAGCCGCCGTAGTCTGCTAAACAGACCAACAGCTGTTATGTGTTTTGCTAAGTCCCGGGAAAATACACGCTGTGATTGGCCAGTACAGTCACTTTGATTGGCAGTTGTGCCAAACGCTCACCCCAAAACATGTATGAGACTGTGGCAGCTTGTGTGGAATAACCAAGGCATGGATGCGTGTGTCATGACAATTAATAACAGATTCATGAAGAAAGAAAAAAACACTTTTGACCACAACAAATAGCTTAAGTAGAGATATGCTTTTGGGCTCCACTCTATGCTATGGGGGCTGCTGGGGAAACTGGACGACAGGGGCAATTCTTAGTTATTATTATAATATATAATATTATTTTAGTCCGGCCTTGTCCTTTCAGTCTTTTTTCCCCCTTTTGTTATGCCTTATTTGCTCGGTATGAAATGAGGCCAATTCGTACCTGGCACCATTTCACACTTGCAAATGCTTGGACTACCCAATTTCAATTCAATTCAAGAAGTTTATTGGCATGAGAAAAAATATAATAAAAACAATTTAAGACTAGAAAAAGTGCTCCTCGGAGCACAGGTCTCCGCCAGGTCAGGTAGGTTATTGTGGGGCAGCAATGTTCGGAATTTGCCAATCAGGATGGAATATGAAAAATCGGATGGTACCATCTTGATCACTTGACTATAGAGATAATGGGTACCGATTTGCATGATGTTTGGAGAAAATTTGTAGGACTAATATAAAATGTTAAAAGAGTGGCATTTGTTCTTCAACGTAGTGTGAATGTGCGTGCAAAGTGTCACCGCAATCGGACGCTGCGTTCATGATTTGCGGCATTTTGTTCAAACAAGCCACAACAGCAAACTTTAGATGTGAATCTTAGCCAATCAGGATGGAATATAAAAAATCAAACAGTTCGTCTTGATCACTTGACTATAGAGATCATGTGTACCGGTTTGCGTGAAATTTGGATAAAATAGGAAGGAGTAATAAAAAAAAAGGTGTTATGTTTGTGTTATGTTTTACATAAGTCGCCTCCTGGTGGCGCTATAAAAGGCAGATGTGAAAAATGCAGGGCAAAGGTTTTTCCTTGGCCTCTAGGGAGTGCGCATACAAAGTTTTACACAGATCAGTGCAGTTATAGCGCCACCATGAGGCTGATTTTTTTAAAATCAAATGGTATTTCTTCCTTGGCCTAATGGGAATGTGCGTGCAAAATTTCACGGAAATTGCATGCTGTGTTCATGATTCGAGGCATTTTGTTCAAAACGGAGCACTCCTGCAAACTTTGGAAGCCATTTTTAGCCAATCAGGATGGAATATGAAAAATCTGAAAGACCCGTTTCGTTTAATGACTATAGAGATACTGTGTAGCGTTTGTGTGATGTTTGGACAAAATCTGTGGGAGTACTGTCAAAAATGTGTTTTGCTAAAAGCGGCCTCCTGGTGGCGCTATAACAGGCCCATGTGAAAAATTTGGGGCAGAGGTTCTGAATTGGCATCCAGGGAGAGTGTGTGCACAGTTTCGCTGCGATCAAGCGAACAGTGCCGGAGATTAGCTGTACACAGACAGACAGAATGACACACGGACGGACGGACACACGGACGGACGGACAGGGGGTAAAACATACTCTCGCCATGCCTTTCGGCATGGCGGAGACAATAAAAAGGTCCCGTCTTGTGTATGACACACAGCTCCTAAAATGACATACAGCCCCTAAAATGACACACAGCCCCTAAACCGTGCCTTAAGGTTTTGCTAAAGCTGATTGGGAATATCAGTCACACACACAGTCTCATCTTTAATACAAATCACAGCTATTGTCCCGTGAATTGTCCTTTATGTAATCTTGCATTTTTCATATTTCTTTAGTACATAACATGTGAGTTTTTGTGTGAGAGAAAGAGAGAGAGAGATTGTAGGTGGCTTGTTTGATTTGACTTGACAGTATTTGCATTACTTGTGAGCCTAGGACATTATAAATGCTTTGTTCTAACTAGACTGCTTGCTAATGCTATTTATTTATTAATCTGACTAACTCAATCATTAAACTCCTTCAGTTATTAGACAAAACAAAAAAATGTATATGCATGCGTCAAATAACATAGTTACTCCATTAAGATGGAGAAAGCTATAAGAAGAAGAGGGACAACACCCATAGAACAGCCAATGAGGCTCACAGTATTATGCTTCCTTTCCTTTTTTCTTTCTTTTCTTTTCTTTGTCAATATTCTCACTCTCAAGCAGTACTATAGTGACTTAGTGGGACCGGGTGTGCCGAAACGTCAAACATTTTTCGCCAAAAAGAAACGTCATTTGACGCCGTCCCCATCTTTTCCCCCATCAGCATGTGACGTCGAGGGTACCCTAAAAAAGTCAAATTGTGCCATATGGTCAAATCCGTCGTAAGCCGTCACCCGTTTGACCTTGGCTTGAGAGTGAAAATGCGTTGGCCCAGCACATCTTTTGATTAAATTGATGAATTGTCATGGAAACGTATCTGAAGTATCTGTCAGAACATTGGCTTGCCTGAGTCTCATGTCTTCTTCAAATATTCATCTTCTTCAGGCATTAAAGTCAGCATTGTGCAGATTTCTGCTGAGCACTTGCTTGGCCGTAGCGCCGAGGAACACCCCTTACTCGCTGGGAATTCATTTAAATTTTGACTATCACCTGTCATGTCAGCATCACCACACTGTGGCAATCTAAAGAAAATCTTAAAATTGCAGATGATTGTACGAGATTGACAGATAGTGAGTGTGTGTGCGTGTGCGTGAGCGTGTGTGTGTGTGTCGGGGGAGGGGGGGAGTAGATTGATGTGATTCTGCCAAACAAGTTTAAGTTGGTGTCATATTCCAAGTAATAATTGTACGTTCCCCAAAAACCCTCTGTGACTGCATATACTTCAAAGTCCCATCCCATCAAGTGAAAGAATATAAAATGGCCCTAGTGGAAATCAGTCATACAGTAAGAATTTATTCATCAAGTTTGCAATTGCCTCTCATGTAAACTCTCCAGCGTGCCAATCCTAGCCATCTCTTACCATTAGGTCCATATGGCACTGTTAAACATAGCTCCAAGTTTTCTCCTCTCTGATCCAATCTGTCCATTATAGAGAAGGCTCCACTGTGGCCCTCCAAGGGGTTGGGGTGTGTGAATTCAGCTGGAGGAACAGTAAATCTACTCTACTAGCCAAAACCTGTCCCCTTGACGCACGCATGCACACAGACAAACATGCACTTATTCACAAACATAATACACACATATGCACAGATATGGACATACAGAACATTCATGCAAAGCATTTTGCATAAGCCTATACAAAAAAACCTGAAACCACATACACATTCAACACACTCATTCATTTCCTCTGGCCAAGCCTCCTGCTGCGAGGGGAACAATACTGCCAAATGGTTTGTTAGATATTGGAGTGTGTGTGTGTGTGTGTGTGTGTGTGTGTGTGTGTGTGTGTGTGTGTGTGTGTGTGTGTGTGTGTGTGTGTGTGTGTGTGTGTGTGTGTACGCTTGCAGGTTTTGTGTGTGTATGCACCTGCCAAATTGTTTATTAAACATTGACGTCTTGTACAGTGAGCCCTGGTGTCTCAAGGCTTCTGTCCTCCTTGGCACCCGCACAGAACTAGCACACACTGGAGGCAAACACACACAGGTCCGCAAACACACACACACACACACACACACACACACACACACACACACACACACACACACACACACACACACACACACACACACACACAAAAACACACACACACACACACACACACACACACACACACACACACACACACACACACACACACAATGTATACGATTCTCCCTCTCTCTCCCTCTGTCTGTATCTACTGTATGACTTCAGGTAATGGTTACAGTATTTTATGTGACATAATTAAACAATTTCCAAGCCTTTGACTGGTTTTAATTGACTTGTGGAGAGGGCACTTCAACTCCAGCTGATTCATTAGGCAAAAACAATGGACAACTTAATTGAATTTTCGTCTCTGAATTCAAATTGGAGAAGGAAAAAAATCATTATGTCCATACTGACACACACGCACGCACGTACACAAGTGTGTAGTACAATTTTGCAAGCATAATGTTGAAAACCTTCTTCAATATTATTATCGATGAAATTCTCCAGTTAGAACCTTAGATCATATTTGCTGGTAGGGTTTGAGCAATATAATTTTTTTATGTTATCAAACAGTCCAACAATTACCAGGGTATATGGTATGGTATTGCCTGGTAAAAAATACAATAAAAATACAAATAAAAAACGATACAATGCAGGGGGCTGGATGGAACCATAATGCAAGTACAAATTCCACAGACAGAAATACATTTGCTTAATCACTATTTCATGTGTGTTAACAGTAGCATTACAAGTCTAACAAATATAGCTGCAATCAGCAATAAGCGGGTTCGAGGCATAAGGCAAAAAGCGATATGCAACAATAGCACAATAAGACGTAGAAACAGAATAGATTGAACTTGAGACAAAGCAGCCCACGTAATTAACAAATGAGCATTCTCAACAGCTGAGCAGAGGGATTATGGATAGTATGGAGGGGAGTAATTGGGGTTGAGAACCTCACTCATGGACACTTCAAACCATGGCCATTGACAGGAATCGAACCCTTGACCTTTGGGACTCATAGGCTGCCACATTACATTACATTACATTACATTACAGTCATTTAGCAGACGCTTTTATCCAAAGCGACTTACAATAAGTGTATTCAACATAGGTAGGGAACGAAAACTACTAATCACCAGAAGTCTTTAGTGCATTATCTGCAAAAACAAGCAACCAAGAGTATACCTAGCGCTAAGGTAAAAGTGCAATATATCAGCTACCTATTTCCTTAAACAGAGACAAAATAGCTAAATCAAATGAGCATGAGCTAAAACAAATAAGTGAATCGACTAAACAAGATCCAATAAACAATCCAATAATCCAATAAACAATACAGCAATAGAAAACAAGCGTTCGTACAACTAGTTAACAACAAGTAGGTCAGGCAGAGAGGAAGGGTAGTGTTTCCTGAAGAGGTGAGTTTTCAGCCTGCGGCGAAATATGGGCAGTGACTCTGCTGTCCTAACATCAGTGGGAAGTTCATTCCACCACTGTGGGGCCAGAACAGAAAAGAGTCGTGACCGTGTGGATCGGCCAGAAGGACCCTTGAGTGACGAGGCAATCAGTCGCCCCGAGGTGGCAGACCGAAGTGGTCGGGCAGGGGTGTAGGCATCGACCATAGCCCGGAGGTAGGAAGGAGCTGTTCCTTTCACTGCCCTATAGGCTAGCACCAGGGTTTTGAACTGGATGCGAGCCGCTACGGGGAGCCAGTGTAGAGAGCGGAGAAGGATGGTTGTGTGGGAGAACTTGGGGCGGTTGAACACCAGACGAGCCGCAGCTTTCTGAACAAGCTCCAGGGGTTTGATGGCAGATGCCGGAGCACCAGCAAGGAGGGAGTTGCAGTAGTCCAGGCGGGAGATGACGAGAGCCTGGATGAGCACCTGGGCTGCCTTCTCCGTGAGGAAGGGGCGAATCCTCCTGATGTTGTAGAGCAGGAATCTGCAGGACCTCGTCACTGATGCGATGTTTGCCGAGAACGTCAGTTGATCGTCCAGGGTCACACCCAGATTCTTCGCAGTCCGAGTTGAGGTCACCACAGCATTATCAATGGTGATGGCCATGTCTCGGTGCGGACAGCCCTTCCCCGGGAGGAACATCAGCTCGGTCTTGTCCAGGTTGAGCTTCAGGTGGTTTGTCGACATCCACTCCGAGATGTCAGCCAGACAAGCAGCAATGCGTGTCTCCACCTGGGTATCAGAGGGGGGGAATGAGAGGATTAGCTGGGTGTCATCGGCATAGCAGTGGTAGGAAAAGCCATGGGAGTGGATGACAGCACCCAGAGATGTAGTGTAGAGAGAGAAAAGAAGAGGACCCAGAACCGAGCCTTGGGGAACCCCAGTTGTGAGCCTGTGTGGTTCTGACACAGACCCTCTCAGCATCACCTGGTAGGAGCGACCCGTCAGGTAGGATGCAAACAGGGAGAGTGCAGAGCCACATTACCAGCACTTTACCGACTGAGCTATTCGATCCACAGACAGCGCAGTAAGAAAGGAGCACACAAAGATGTTTTTTTCCCCTTTTTGAGAGAGAGAGAGAGAGAGAGAGAGAGAGAGAGAGAGAGAGAGAGAGAAAGTGTGATTATGGATTGAGAGGGAGTGACAGCAGGTGAGGTGGGTGGATCCAATCCATGGGAATAGGCCTGGGGGAGTGTTGCACACTAGGATGACTCTTTTCTACAAGAACATGTCAGAAAATTGACAAACAAATACTGTCAAATTGACATTTCATCTTGTCTTTAAAAAGTGAACATGCATTAATTAACAAAGTCATGATTTTTGTTCAGTAAATTATATTTCGACTGGTTAAATTGGGGTTTGAACCAGGGACCTACAGACTGGCAGGTAGGCAGTGTACTGACTGAGCCATTGGATAGACAGAATTGGATTTCATGTGTGGTAACTTATCATACTGCATGGATTGCTTACTATATATATCACAGGGAAATTGGCATTCCAGGGAAATTGAAAGAGGAGCGCTCGCTTTTAGGCGCGGGGCTTTGGCGCGAGGCGGGGCTTTTCAAGACAGGGTTTTTTACGCGAGGCTCGCGAGGAGGAGGAGGAGGAGGCGCGAGGCGGGGCTTTGAGACAAGGCGGCGCGAGGAGGAGGAGGCGCGAAGTGGGGCTTTAATACGAGGCGGCGCGAGGAGGAAGAGGAGGCGCGAGGCGGGGCTTTGATGCGAGGCCGACCTGGCTTTTGTTGTTCCCCCCCACACAGCAACCAGGAAGCTACGCTAGGGGAATGCTGAACACGTGTTCACACGCACACGTGATAATAGTTATTGTCCATGACGGAGGCGCGCCGACTCAGCAGAGCTTGAGGCCGAGGAGGCCCGCGCCGACCGCCCGAAGGTCTGCTAGTCGAATCAGCGCCGTCCGAGTTGTGAACCGATAGGGGGAGAATAAATCTTTTCTTGGGTTACAGTCTATGGTTACTATCTAGTGTCCACGACGACACAGATGTGTGCGTGTGCATATGTGCGCATGCACACACGCACATGCGTGTGGATTCATTGCCCTCTAGTGTTGGTTATACAGAATTGCCTGGGTGGGTGCAGATCGGCCGTATGTGGTTACTGTAGGTGTTGTATTAATAATTAAATATGCAAAGTAACAAGTAACTAAAGCTGTCATATTAATTAATTGTAGTAGAGTAGAAGTAACAAAAATGGAAAGTAAAGTAAAAGTACCTCAAAATTGTACTGTGCATTTTAAGCACTTGTATTGGTACTTGAGTAAATGTACATAGTTACTTTTCAGCACCATTGAGGAGCCAATGACTGACAGGCTAGGTAACCAGGTGCACTGATTGCTAGAGTGCAGAGGGACATGGATTGATATTAATGGTCTTAACTCAAAATGTATATATCACCCAGCTTAGATTTTTTTTGATTAAATCGGAGATGATGATTTAAAAAAAAAAGTAGTGTAAAAGTTGCACGTTCATCAAATGTCAATGTATAATGTTTCTTGTGTCTGGGTAGCTCAGTTGGAAGAGCTCTTGACTCTGAACCGCAAGGTCATGAGATCGGATCCTGGCAAAAGCAACGCAGCGTATGAGTAATCTGGTTCCCTGCTGTATAGAGCATTGTTACAGGTATAGACTCATGTCTTTGTTAATGTTGCTACCCTTTAAATGGCCATGGCCAATAACGTGGCATTGGGCGCTTAAAGTTAAATATTTGAAAAAACTACACATTATTTCAAAGAAAAAGCATAGGTGGTCTCCAGCTGAGGTGATCATACATAGGATGCAGGGGGGAAATCCCGGATTAAGAACCTCACTCATGGACACCTCAACCTATTGGCATTGACAGGAATCGAACTCTCGACCTTGGGACTCAGAGGCTGAGACCCTACATGTAGTGCTATAGCTTCGTCCAGGCTGAAGTTGTCTGTTGAAGATCTTAAACTTTTGCCTTCTGTCATGAACCAAGCCCCTGTTTCACTAGCACTAAGATCACTCGTTCACAAACCATTTACCAATGGAGAAATTGTACGTCTCCTGGGAACCAAAACTGGTGAAAGTAGCCGAACTACAAGCTCAGAAACACGTTGCTATCTGAAAAGTTGTGAGATCGTAGATCGGCTATTTTCAGAATGAAGTATGTCATACATTGAAAAAACATACTCTCAAATAAGCATTTCACGTTATCTTTAACAATTGCATATGTATTAATTGATGCAGTCGTGTTTTGTGCGATGAAATTGAAAAGTAACCTACCCGAAGTGAGGTTTGAACCAGTGACCTTGCGGTTGAGAGGCAGGTACTGTAGAGTGAAGCCATTTGACCGTCAGACCTGAACTGGTGAACTGGTGGCAGAAATTCTAAGGGTGGAGCTTACTGGTCAAAGTGATAGATGTTTTCCTCATGAGTCAAGGCACATGTCTAAGCAAGTTTCATGGCTGTCGGCCAAATGAGGCATGACTTTTACCTGTTTAAAGTTTGCATTTTCAAAAAATTGCTATAGCGCCCCCCTTTGGCCAATTGGAGTAAGATTGGTTTCAGTGATATTTGGAATGACCCTCTAGATTACTGCAAAGTTTCAAACAAATGTGAGTCTGCATGTATGTGTTAGGGGCAGACGAATAATTTTCATAAAACGGCAATATTCATTGGCTCTTTAAAGCTTAATGTTTTCATTTATGGAAAATCCGCCACTAACGTTTTGTCGGCATAGGTCCAAAGTACATGTGTAGAACGTTTCACGCGAATTGCTCAAAAATCACTGCAGAAACACAGGTTTAAGTGTTTTTCAAACTGCTCAAAATGGCGGAAAATCTAAGGGCGGAGCTTACTGGTCAAAGTGATACATGTGTTCCTCATGAGTCAAGGCACAAGTGTAAGCAAGTTGCATGGCTGTCGGCCAAACGAGGCATGACTTTTACCTGTTTAAAGTTTAAGATTGGTTTCAGTGATATTTGGAATGACCCTCTACATTACTGTAAAGTTTCAAACAAATGTGAGTCTGCATGTATGTGTTAGGGGCAGATGAATAATTGTCATAAAACTGCAATATTCATTGGCTCATAAAATCCGCCTCTCCAGTTTGTCGGCATAGGTCCAAAGCTCATGTGTAAAAAGTTTCGTGTAGATTGCTCAAAGATCCCAGGAGGAGATCTGTTTTTCATATAATTCAAAATGGTGGGAAATCTAAAGGTCAGAGGTCAAAAGTCAGAGTATGAGTTGTTAGGCATGAGGAGACGCATTTGTGTATCAAAGTTTCATGGCTGTAGGTCAAACAGGGCATGAGTTGTACCTGTTCAAAGTCAATTGAGTGAAATAGCGCCACCCTTTGGCCAATAGTTGTGAGTTTCGTTTCTTAGCCGTTTGGCATAGCCCTCTACCATATTGCCGAGTTTCGTAAAAAGCGTATGCACGGTTAGGCCAGAACTGCAAAAACGGCGGAAGAAGAAAGCCAAGAGATTCAATAAGGCTTCGAGCCTTATAGGCCTCGAACCCTTAATTAAGTAGAGGAACACTACTTACCTGTGTAAGTAATACCTACACAATACTTTCCTGTGTCACTTGTAATTCTGGTTGACAGCCCTGCATGTGTTCCCTAAAAATGGCTACCTTATATTATACTTATACCATTATGTCGGTGTTCATTACACATATTGTTATTAAAGACGGGGTGCCGTGATTTTCAGTGATTTTTTCTCACCTTAGCACCTCTCACCTGAACCAGTCCCTCCGCCTCCTCCTACAAGACCACCCACCTGTCCTAGTCCCTCCTCCTCCTCATGAAAGGACTGCCCATGGCCCTTCCCAGTTGTTTATAAAATGCTCTTGAGCAGTGGTTGTCAAACTGGGGTCTGTGGACCCCCAGGGGTCCTTGAGGGAGTTCCAGAGGGTCCACAGCAAAATTAGTTTAGTATCAAAATCAGTGTAACCAGTTGAAACCTATACATTGGCTATTTGAAAATAGCAGATCTACAAGCTCACAGCGTGTCGCATTGCGTATGTTGTGAGCTTGTAGATTTGCTATTTTCAAATAGCCAATGCATACGTAGGTTTAAGTTGGAACCTATGGGTCCATTTGGTTCCATTTACAGTATATTTACATTATTATATATATATATATATATATATACATACATACATACATACATACACACACACACACACACACACACACACACACACACACACACACACACACACACACACACACACACACACACACACACACACACACACACATTTGTACACTCTGAGATATGTAGTCAATGTTAGGGTATATTTGGTTCCTTACTATCAATCATTTTGCTCTGAGCGCAAATGCATTTATTTATTATTGAATGGATGCGAGCATTTAATTTTTTCTTTGCCAATTTTAAGTAAGAGAAAGAAAGGAACTTACCAGGATGAACTTCAAATTAAAGCCTGTGTTGAGTAACCATAGTACACACTTTCTACTATTCAGTGAGTCTTATTTTGAAAAGCCACTACAGGAAGTCTGAGAGTTATTCACTGGCTACTTGTTGCTACCCTACTCGCTAGCTGGGGACATTAATGAATGGATTACGTTTTTGCATCGCTCATATTAACCTTTTTACCAACGTGAACACCATGCAATTATGGACGTACTGATCTTTAAATCATCTGTTGCAGACAGTGGTGAGTTTTACTGTGTCTCTCTCGCAGAGGCAATGATTGACAGGCAAAATATCTCAACAGCGACACCTGCAGGCAAAGATTATTTTTTTCATTGCAGTTGAAAACATTTGAATACACGTTTGAAGGACCATGATAACGACTTTTAATGTGTTGTAAAACTGAATGTCATGAAACCTTTAACCTTTAAATTAATAAACCTGCAGCTTTGGTATGCATGGTATGTAAAAAAATTATCGAACGTTGCTTGCAGGCTATAGTTCACCTGGGAGGTTAACATGCATGGGCACCATTATGTGGGCTATGTTGGTGATGTGTCAAGCAGCTTGAAATCTAGCATCACTATTCTGGAGTGAACATGCAGTGAACCTTGCATTTTCATTCTGAATTTACCATTGTGATCCGGTCTAGAGCCCACTTTCCGTGGGTAATTTGCATGCACACATATACACGCACAGCTTCCATATCCGTTCGAGACCCAGACCGGCTGAGCAACCTGCAAAGTGAATTGATTCCAGTCTATTTGTCAGTCTAGTTTTTTTGCCACGCAAAGGACAACAGGAGTCTTCATAGGTATCAGTCATGCCGAGCATTTGCACAGCCTCGCCGATCCCCATAATATCTGCCAAGGTTTCTTACAGGACAGATGTTCTAAAGATCAGCGAACCTGCACAAACACCCCGCACACATGATCATTGTGAAGACGCTAATAGCTCCCTCCGCTGCGGGCCAAACAAAAAAGCATATAAATAAAATAATATTTGTTACATAAGATGAAAAAAGAAGGGGGCCTAGGATAGACCCTTGGGGAACTCCGGTCAAAAGGGTATAAGTGGATAAGCTCTGCTCTTTCACTGTTGTAACTCTTGCTGTCACTGAAGGTTGGTATGTGCTTGTTTACCCCACCGCCACCTAAGCACCACCAGTGTTTTTTGCTTTCCCTAAGGGTTCTGATATCATCCCCTTGGGGGATTGTGATATACGGTATGTCTCCCTGCTCTTAAATGCTAGTCTTTGAATGTGGGAGTAATATGTAGCAGAGCCTGAATGCCAAGATCAAATATAATATTCACACTTATATTTACATTATATAAACTAATGAAAAAGGACCCTTCTGGCATTTGGCCCCATACCTGAAAGCGAGAGTATGTTTTAGCCCCGTCCGTCCGTCCGTCCGTCTGTCCGTGTGTCCGTCCGTGTGTCCATCTGTCTGCGAGCAGCTAATCTCCGGCACCGTTGGCCTGGTCGCTGCGAAACTGTGCACACACACTCCCTGGATGCCAATTCAGAACCTCCGCCCCAATGAATTTACATGGGCCTGTTATAGCGCCACCAGGAGGCCGAAGAAATATATAATATTACTCCTACAGATTTTATCCAAACATCACGCAAATCAGTACACAGTATCTCTATAGTCATGTGATCATCACGGATCCCTCCGATTTTTCATATTCCATCCTGATTGGCTAAGGTTGGCTTCCAAAGTTTGCAGGATTGGTCCGTTTTGAACAAAATGCCTCAAATCATGAATGCAGCTTGCGATGTATGTGAAATTTCACACGCACATTCCCACTAGGCCGAGAAAGAAATGCCACCCTTTTCACATTGGCCTGTTATAGCACCACCAGCAGGTCAAATTTAGCAAAACACATTTTTGGCACAAAATGCCTCAAATCACGAATGCAGTGTCTGATTGCCGTGAAAGGCCTTGGAAGAATGGCACCCTTTTCACATTGGCCTATTATAGCGCCCCCAGCAAGCCACAATAACGTACCTGACCTGGCGGAGACCTTTTTCTAGTTAGTTATCTGACCGAACTGACTGGAATGTTAGTTAATTTTCTACAGTACCTTACTACCTTCATTCTCCCAGGAGGATGAACCATACTAATGTGGGTAAATGAAAAGTAAACCCATGGCCTTTACTCTTACACCACCCTCAGGGGGGGGGGGGGGGGAGAGAGAGAGAGAGAGAGAGAGAGAGAGAGAGAGAGAGAGAGAGCATTTCCACATTTTCAAACAGATGATGGTCTACTGTCTTCCAGGACCATAAGTACCTGGATGGCATTAAACTTAATAAGTGGTGCTTCAGAGGGAAGCTATTACTCTCTCAGTCTTTGGGTTGCATTTAGAGTGAACTGTCTCAAGAGCTATATCACTTCTCCCCAGAGACAGGTGGAAATTACATTGTCTTTATATTTTCTTTAACCACTTATGTGATATTTGCTTTTCAGATCCATTATAATAAGCTTCAAAGCAATAACGCTCTACAGAACTATAACAGCAATATTATTTGTGAATATAGATGACACCGCAGTATTTTCTTTTTTGCAATCGACTCCTCTTCGACCTCTGTGACTACATACAAAACAGACAAACAATTGCAGGAATGTACTTGTTCGGTACGGTACATGGACATACACGTATACGTGCATACACATTCACACTAACACTACGCAGTATGCATGCCATCATTTTTGGCCACATACTACGTCCAGCAGCAATCTCTAGCACCACACAGCTAATCTACAGCGGCACAATTGATTTCCCTGCAACGCCGCACAACCTTACAGGGTGTTTCCCCCATTTGCCATTCTACTCTCCAAGTTAATTCCTATACCGCCGGCCTGAGAAACGTCAAATCTGCCCATGGAATTGGATTCCAAGTTCAATTTGTTCTGTAGAATTACTGTTTCCATCTGAGTTTGGCGGGATCTGCCCCCACACAAACCCCCCCCCCCCCCCCCACCTCCCCTATTGATTGTGTTGTAATGGAGTTGTCAGAGTGCGGTGCACGTCCACCTTAAAGGAGAGTTCCAGTCATTTTAGGTGTTTGCTTTGATGTGTCGCTAATCACTCACCAACATACCAGGGGCAGTTGACTTTTTTCATAGAAGCCCCTGTTGTCCATTGTGGAGACCCCTTCCACTGGCATATTGGAGAAATGTGGATAAACGAAAATTGCCTATTTTAGCACCTCCAAAGTTCGTTTTTTTTCTCCGCTAATCCTCATTATGCAGTGTCCTGACACTCAAACATGCACTGAATGTCCCTTATGAGCTGCCGTTCATGCAGAACGACATGGAGCTGGTTGCTTGTTTCTCTCACAGAATCTGGCAACACCGAGGACTAGCTTCATGTCGTTCTGCATGAACTTTGGAGCTGTTAAAATAGGCGATTTTTGTTTATCCGCATTACTCCATTATGCCAGTGGAAGGGGTCTCCACAGTGGACAACAGGGGCTTCTATGAAAAAAGTCAACTGCCCCTGGTATGTTGGTGAGTGATTAGCGGCACATCAAAGAAAACACCTAAAATGACTGGAACACTCCTTTAACCCATTTAGACCGGGAAAGCATTTGTGTGTCATTTTAAGATTTCTTTGGGCTATTTTTGAAAAATTGTAAACATTTGCATAAATCTTTGAATGTATATATATATTTTTTTAAGCAAACATTTGTAACTCAAATCTTTGCTTCTGGGGGGATTCTTCTAAATCCTAGTTTTTTGAAAAAAAAATTGAGATAATATTTTGTTCCAGGGACCCCCCAGAAGTTGGAACAGAGTGTTCGCTATGGAAAAATAGATATTCAAATCCTTGGCAAAGATGGGCACAGTGAAAGCCACACCCTGGTATAGTTTGGGCGTTGCACTTTCAACCTAGGCTTCCATATTGTGGGCATGTCAATACTGTGGGTGAATATTTCCAAAACATAAAAAAATATAATATAGTGTTACTGTAGTCCTGGGTTTCCAGAAGGTGGCCTGTTCCGGTTCAGTTTCCCATAGCTTTGATTGATTGGCTCGGCAGCAGATTTGAACCGAAAACATAAAGGAAATAGCGAAAAGACTGTGTCATATTGTGATGCATTGTGAGCCATGTATATTGCAACATACATAAAATAAAGCTTAGGTTGTTATAACATAACAAGCCGTTCATGCTTACTACTTTGTGGTGGTGTAAAGAAACTAAGTACATTTACTCAAGTACTGTACTGTAAGTACAATTTTAGGGTACTTTTACTTTACTGGAGTATTTCCAATTTTCAGTACTTTTACTTCTACTCCATTACATCTCAGAGACAAATATTGTGCTTTTACTCCACTACAATTATTTGATTTTTTTTGTTACTATAGTTACTTTTAGATTATTATTACAAAACATACATTAACCACTTCAGCCGTATATATATTTTGGCCATTTGAAAATAGCCGATCTACAAGCTCACAATGCTGTTGATGCCACTTTCTTCTTTTTTTTTAAGACATTCTGTATTTGAAAGCTTGTGAAACGGGACCTTCTGAACAATGAGTACTTTCTACTTTTGGTACTTTAAGTAGATTTTGATACCAATACTTTTGAACAATTACTCAAGTAAATTTAGAGTTCCGGACTTTTAACTTGTAACAGAGTCCTTTTACATTGCAGTATTGATACTTTTACTTTAGTAAAAACATTTGGTATTTTTTCCACCACTGCTACTTTACAATCCACTAACTTCATATAATTCACACAAAGACAATGTGAATTTAACTCTTGAAAATTGCTATGTAGCGTATATTTAATATATTATTTTATAGTCTTTCAGCTCAAGGTGCCTTCCTTTTCAGACTGATATTACACTTATATTTTATTTCAAAGGCCAGTGAAGATGTACAGGCTTAGTAAGAGACACCCACAACTGCTGTCTCACAGCTTAGCTTTACTGTCAGTGATTAGCATGCTGTGAAAAGAAAACTGTATGATTGAGGTTCTTTCTGTTCTCTTTTAAGTCATTCAACAAATTAATCGTCAGTGAGTTTCCTACAAAAATGCAGCTTTTGCAATGAAAATCTTAATACGTGTCACTGCCAACATTTATAGTAGTTTGTTCTTTATTTCTTTTCTTTTTTTTACATGGACTTTTTGTTAAAATCTGTTCATTTTGGGGGGAAATTACAGTGCAGTGCCGTTAGTGTACAATGGAAGATAGGCCTTCTTTAACTATTTTCTTTAACTATGGGCATGTGCAGGGTTTCCTGGGCTCGAAGGGGGGAGCTCTAAATGCCCCCTGCTTTTACCAGTCTGGAAGTGTGTGTGTGTGTGTGTGTGTGTGTGTGTGTGTGTGTGTGTGTGTGTGTGTGTGTGTGTGTGTGTGTGTGTGTGTGTGTGTGTGTGTGTGTGTGCGTGTGCGCGCGCCACGCATGTGCGTGTGTGTCAGTGTTTGTTCTGTGAAGGGGGATAAATGCTATTACATGATTAACTGATATAATTGCTGTGCCTGTCATTATTGATTACTGGCCTGAGAGAAAGCTAAGCTAAATTGGACATCCTGTGCTCACTCTGTTAATAACATTCTCCACTCTGTGTGTGTGTGTGTGTGTGTGTGCGCGTGTGTGTGTGTGTGCGTGCGTGCTTGCGTGTCGTGTTGTTGCAGATGCACTCATGTGAGTGTTAGTGTGCATCCACACGTGTGCAAGGGCCGGTAACCTCACTTTGTAGTAATATATATTCAGATCTGATGTGAATTATGGAAGGGAAATAAATCACGTTTGATATATCCATCATAAACTGAAATTGACTAAATAAGGGCGAGGGAAGGCAGCATGTCGCATGGATGAGCTGTTTTTTCATTTGATTTTCTCCCAGTGCTTTTCATTGCTCGACGTGTTTATGGACATTTCACTGATGGCTCCAGCCATCACGGGGCAATGCATCAAATACGGGATCCGCTTTTCAATAAAAACAAATCAATGTTCACTTGGCTATGAAATCACAAAAGTGAGTTTATTGAAAAGGATTGGTGCATACACAGAGCGAGAAAGAAAATATGGAGGAACAAAATAACTATAATATGGAGGAGGGATCACAACTTTTTACTTAGAAAGTTTTTACATTTGTTCTTACTTTCTTTCTTCTTTGAGATTTTCAGCAGTTTGAATAACGGTAATCAAGGAAAGCACTTAAGTGTTGTTTTTAAGACATTCAATGGCACATACACAAAATTCAATATGTGTTGTTCGCACATACACACATCATGTTCTTTTAAAATAATTTAAAAAAAAATATTATAAAAATAACAATTTATTTAATTCAAGTCTCTGTGCTGTGGAGTGACCACCCCTCCCCCTCTCTCTATCTCTCTCTCTTACACACGCCCGTGTGTGCGCGCACACACACGCACACGCACACACACACACACACACACACACACACACACACACACACACACACACACACACACACACACACACACACTTCTTTAATTGAAATTTATTTGGATTCTTGCCAGTGCATTCTGAAGTCTGGTGTATTGATTTTAATTGAGGACAGTTTCCTGGAACACAGCACAATATTAAGCTCTAATAAACATTGCAGCACCAAAAAGAGCCTGACTTTCTGCCTCATATGCACAGCAAAACACTGTAAAGCTATACAAATCATTGCATTAGGCACAATGAGGCTCTCTAAGGTTTATGAAAGCAGTGCTGCTGAATTTATACGTCATCAATTCACATGCATCATACTGTGTGTGTGTGTGTGTGTGTGTGTGTGTGTGTGTGTGTGTGTGTGTGTGTGTGTGTGTGTGTGTGTGTGTGTGTGTGTGTGTGTGTGTGTGTGTGTGTGTGTGTGCGTGCGTGCGTGCGTGCGCGGTATAATTCAGTGTGCTGTCTGTCTGTCTGAGATTTTTGGTATTTGCTGTGTTTACAGCAAAATGCTCTAATCCACCAAGGCTGATGAAGACCCAGCGCGCGGCCCATTAGAAAAGGTTAATGTGGAATGAACCTCTTGAAATGCATTAGATTGCTTCCATGAATATTTATATATATATAAAAGACACTCTCAACTCCAAACCAATACAAATGGCTCCAAAAGTCTAATCATTAGACCACTTTCACACCAATAAAGCCCAGTATTAGATCTTATTTAACAAGAGTGATTGTCCTCACATTCAAAATGAAGACAAATACAGTGGGTTTTTTGGTGCTGGGAAACAAATTGACTTATAAAAGCATTGGTGGGGAGGAGCGAGAGAGTGAGAGTTGGGGTGATATAGAGAGAAGTAGAGATAGGAGATGGGGAGAGAGAGAGAGAGAGAGAGAGAGAGAGAGAGAGAGAGAGAGAGAGAGAGAGAGAGAGAGAGAGAGCACAGAAAGCTGACTGGCTAATTGATCTGTCTCTCCTTTGCTCTACTCTTGATATCAGAATACCTTTGCGACCTCAATAAATAACAGGAAATAATTGAAATTCAGTATGTCTGGGTTTCACAATTTAAAATGTATTTGTTCCCCTCTCCTTTCCCCGCTGGCATTGTGGGAAGGAGTCATAGGAGTTAATGTGGCAGCGGTGGCTCCGAGGCCTAGATAGGGAGGGCTGAGGAGTCAGATGCTTCTGTGACATTAATTAAACGATGGGCCTCAAACTTCTGGAATGCGAATTGAGCCAGTAGGAAGATGATATGGGTGTGTGTGTGTGTGTGTGTGTGTGTGTGTGTGTGTGTGTGTGTGTGTGTGTGTGTGTGTGTGTGTGTGTGTGTGTGTGTGTGTGTGTGTGCGCGCGCGCCTGCGTGCGAGTGCATGTCAATATTAGAATGCTTGCAAGCATGTATTGCACGCGTGCATAACTGACCAAAGTTAATGTGTCTCTCTGTCTATATGTGACTGCTTGTTTGTGGATACTGCCGGTTTGAACCGAACAGCTGTACAAAAGCCCCAGAGGGACAAAATCATAGGCGGCTCTGTCTACCCACCATCTGGGGCCTGTTTATATGACAACAGAATACGAAACACAGTCTGACAAGTCATTACCTTAAAAAGGCTCTAAAGTCCAACATTAAGCCAGATTGTAATGTTCGCTTGTAGGCTGACATCTCAAATTTGATCTAAATTGATTTTAGGTGTGGCATCACACATGGGCATAGAGATAAATAAACCAATAAACCACATGAACTCTAGCGTCCCTATTCTGGGCATGTCATAATATAGGCAAACAGTTGCCAAAAATAGCAGATCTGCAAGCTAACAACGCGTCACATTGCGATTATTACATTATAAGCGTGTAGATCTGCTATTTTTGCTGAAGAGATTTGGTGTAGAGTGAAAAAGGAGTAGACCATGGCCCCGGTCAACAAAGTGTATAGGGTTTAAGTGGTTAATGATCACGTTTTGTTTAACATTTCAGCCTTTTAAATGATTCATTTTCAATCAATTAGTTTATATTACTATTGAAGTGCAAACTGATAAATGTATGTGAATGTGTCCAGATTTGCTTCAAGCTTCAAGCAGTAGATCAGTATGTGCTTATACTTAAGACAAGTTTTAGAGGCAGGGTTAGGCATTTAACATGACTTGCACTTTCTGGAATTATAACCGTACTGCATAACGTACCTCTGTTCATCCTACAGTATATTAAAATTGGCTTAAGGGAGGACCAGTCCGAAATCTGAAATACAAATTTAGGATAAAATAGGGTTATCCACTTTCAACCTGGTCTCCCTATTTTGGGTACGTGACGTCATATAGGTGGAAAAGTTTTTTTAAATGTTCAAAAATGTTCAAAAGTAACAAAAAATGTATATCAACAGGCTCACAACATTACACCGTGACGCACAATGACACATTGCATTGCCACATTGCATCGCGGATTTACGATCCATCATCAATTAAGTTGCGAGCTTGTAGGTTGGCTATTTTCGCAATTCTATGTATGTGAAAAAATATACAGGGCTTAGTTTGTCTTCAGAAAAAAGCTAATATTTTGGTTGATTTTCTCCATTTGATTCTGTTGAAGGGATTGGCACTCTTGAAGGCAGCTGCCTGCTAGACACTGCCTAGGGACCAAACATTCCCTTGGCGTTTTGAGAGTGGGAGGGCAAAATCCACAAGTCACATACCCACAGGAGCCGGTCTCGCTGCACATTTGAATAAAAGAGCATCTTCCACATCGGGGCAAATCAACCATACTGCAATAATTCATTAAAAGAAACCGTTCTCAAGTGATACATTGTTGGCAAACTGTACATCACACTGCCATCTCTGTTGAAGAGCTTAGAAGTGTGGAAGAGATGGAAACAAGAGAGATACACATTCAAACAGGTTTGAATCACCATCTGTGGGTGGTAATGGACTAAAACGAGGCATACATCCTCCTGTTGCTACATACACATTCCCGCACACACACACACACACACACACACACACACACACACACACACACACACACACACACACACACACACACACACACACACACACACACACACACACACACACTTAGGAGTTAATTGGCAGCACAGTGCTATCAAAGTAATGGATGGCTTGTGTGTTGCTTAGTCTTGGGGATTGAAGACACTGCTGTTTTCTTTCAGTTTTTTTTATCAAATCTTCCAAAATGTTACATTAAAATCCCAATCTAAAACCCAGAAGTCGTCGTTTTCTCAGACTACAATGAGAACATTTCATCCATCAGAAACCCAAATGATTCAGACTTGGGTAATGTTGCAAAAGTCGGTCATTCCTGAATAATTATCCTTAATTAATGAGTTGAAATTGTGATCATTAGCAAACGATCGGGGGCATGCAAACTCGTTGCATTGTCATTGACAGCAGCAATTCAGCTGACGGACTGGACCCTGCTGGTCCGAGGAGGGCAGGGGAGCTTTTCCGAAGGGATCTCAAATGGACACCTTGGTCTTTGAGAAAGGGCAGGTGTGTTTAATCATATGTATGTTAATGGTGACCACTGACCTCTCTAATGGCTGACATTTCACTCAGGAAGCAACACGCTAATACAAATGAGATAGAGGCAGGCAGAAACAGAGGGAAGGACAGAGGTGGGTATAAAGGGAAGTGATGAATGGAGAATGAGAACTAATGAGTGATTGGGGATCATGTTGTCATGTGTAAATATACTAGTATTGCTATGCTGTTAGCATCCTTAGGGTCTGCAAACTGAGCGCACAAGCAGGATAGAATGCTACTTCTTTATGACACTGGTTCTCAAAGTGGGGTCCAGGGCCCCCCAGGGATCCTTCAGGGGGTTCGGGTGGGTCTAATTTATTTCACGGCTATTAGAAAATAGCAGATTTACAAGCTCACAACACGTCACAGAGTGATGCCTTGTGAGCTTGTAGATCTACTTTTGAAAAATGCTGACAAATGTTAATGTTGACAAATCTTCTCTTTTGGGGGTCCCTGGCACAAAATATTTTCCAATGGTGGCCAAATATAATTATTTTGAGTCCTCGACATTAAAAAAAATTTTCAGACAGCACTGAACCTCGGGTTTGAATATATACGTAGTCATTTTGTTCCAGTTTCTTTTGTTCTGTTTGAGAGAGACGTTGGATGCATGCACCAGTAGAAGCCGGCATTGGCAGTCATAACTCTTGTCTAGAGCTCTTGTCAAAACTCAATGTTGTTGATGCTGAAAGCTCTCTGACGGTGCTGGAAGAGTGGATGAGTGTTTTGGTTTCAGGGGTCATCTGTTTGTTTTTCCTGGCCATGAAGGTTCAGTGCTTTATTCATTTGTAATGCCTCCAAAATCAGAAGTTCTCAAAGTGGGGCCCAGCAGAATTATTTTGAAAATAGCGCAAAGAACCAACGTACAAGCTCACAAAGTGCCGCAATGAGACGCGTTGTGAGCTTGTAGCTCGACTAATTTAGCAATTTTTTTTACATTTTAACCTATGACATGCACAAAAGGGGCGCCAGGATGAAAGTGATTAATTTCACTGTAATTTCACCAACTAGAAGGTAATCCAAGGAGAATTTACTGTATAAGAATCATATAGGGTTCTCTCTCCACCTAGAGTATAGTTCATCTACTTATCTAATCTCACACATAATATGTTCTCTTATGGGGGTCCCTGGTACCAAATCATTTCAAATGGCACCCACGTACAGTTCATTGTCATGAACGTGGCTCAAACATGACAAAAGTGGGAGACAACACACAGGAGTAACCAATGCTCCAACTTGTACCCGTGTAACCTTGTAGGTGGCATACAAGCTAATTTCAAGTAATTACAGTTTTCTGCATCCTAATTTGGCTGTTACTGCAAGTGACACATTCATTTAGAATGAAATGGTTGAGCGTGGAGTCAAGTGATGACCTAGATGCAGTATTTATTTCTTTTTTGGAGGAGAGGCGGGGTGCCAGCCTGTTTATTTATTCATAGATGTTTTTGGAATGTAGCGTTGACTTATCAGCAGACCATCTGTTAAGGGTATAAATACAACATCAGTTCACAACAAGTACCCGCCAAATACGGTTAAGGCGCAGCACAAAGTGTCAAAACATGGTGGTGGGACAAAATATGAGAACAGCTTTAGTCTGCCGTGTCATAAATTCAATGAATGTCTCTGGAGCTCTGGTGACATACTGTAGAATTCTCTTTCACAAGAAAGCTCATGAAAGCTAAGCTTTCAATGTGTGGTGGGGAAGCACTGGCGTCATTCCAGAACATCCGATCAGATGTCCAGTTGGAGTAACATCTGGTAACTGATGATACACATTATCATTCACACTCATCATGCCCTCCAGTAGCTGGACCATGATGATCATGTAGAAATGCCAGAAAATTCAAGTTAACTTGTGATCGAAGTGTTTTGGTTCATGTTTAATTTGCTTTGCCTTACCTAAGATGTTGGGTAGACCTGCATTGTGTCAGGAAAATGCACATCACACATTAACAGAGCATCATGCCTTTTCTTTGAGATTCTCATCTCATCTCGTCTCGTCTCGTCTTATTGAATTTGAAACCATTAACTCATGAGTTTCATTTATTTTGACGCAGAGTGAAATCCACTTTTCTTTTCTCTTGTTTGATCTCCTTTCCCACTTGCCCCCCCTCTTCACCTTCTTTTTTCTATGGAAATAACGATACGATGGGAACAATGGACAAAAACTAATTTCATCCACTTTTTTACTTCTGTAAACCTCTGATGTGACAATAAAGCTGATTCTGATTAGATGTATAATCTCAGTTAAATCAACTCAGAGGACGGGACTTCGGGACGGAAAGTGAGATCCATTCACACTGTGGGGCCTGCTGTGAATGCAAATACTAGGTTGGCTCTGTGCCTCTGCGTGTCCCTCCTGATGCGGGACTTCAGCATCCAGAGTCCCAGCCTGGATGTTGGTACACTGTGGCCACCCACCACTTTCCTTGTCAGAAAATAAATCAGTTTTCTCTCACTGTCCGACGAAGACGGAGAGGAGAGAAAATGAGGTGAACTGACATCCATCTTTGAGCCAAATAGAAGTTATACATTACTAAAAACATATTGTATGGCGGCAGCAAAGCTTCTCTTTTCTCATTTCCATAGTAGCAATAATGAAAGTTGCAGTGAAAAGAAAAGGGGAATCATATTTCAGATGAGTCTCCCTTTTATCCATTTCCTGTTTGATTTCTGTTATAGCCTGGGGCAACAGAACTTGGGAGATGTCACTGGGATACAGTTTATTACAGCTGTCAGTCATCGCTGTAATTATGCAATAGGGAACCACATATACGCATATGTACGTACGTACACACACCACACACACACACACACACACACACACACACACACACACACACACACACACACACACACACACACACACACACGCATGCTCAATCAATCAAATGTTCAATTATGGCATATACTGTAGGTGCCTTGCTCTCAGTAATATGTCTAAAGGATGGTGAGAGTCACAGTGTGACAGCATAATAACCACCCTCAACATAAAAATGACAGGAGTTTGTAGTTCTAACAAATCTCGCTTCCTCTACCCATCATTAACGCACCGTATACTCGGTGGTGGAAAAAGTACTCAGATATTTTACTTAAAGGGATACTTCACTCTCGGGCCGGGGACACATTTAAAAAAAATATTAAAAATAAATGAAAAAAGTTATGGAAAATTCATGGCCCCCTCACGACACGCAGTGTCCTACTAATGTGTGAGGGGGCCATGAATTTTCCATAACTTTTTTCATTTATTTTTAATATTTTTTTTAAATGTGTCCCCGGCCCGAGAGTGAAGTATCCCTTTAAGTTAAAAGTAACAATACCACAATATAAAAGTACTGTACTATGTTACAAGTAAAAGGCCTGTGTTCAAAATGTTACTTGAGTAAAAGTACAAAAGTATTGGCATCAAAATATACTTAAAGTACCAAAAGTAAAAGTACTGAAATGTTTGAAAATAGCAGTTAATGTATGTTTTATAATGTTATAATGTATATCTGCAAAGTAACTAGTAACTAAAGTTCTCAAATAATTGTAGTGGAGTAAAAGTACAATAGTTGGCTCTGAGATGTAGTGGAGTAGAAGTAAAAGTATTGGAAATTGGAAATACTCAAGTAAAGTACAAATACCTCAACATTGTACTTAAGTACAGCACTTGAGTACATGTACTTAGTTACTCTCCACCACTGCGTATACAGTACACCTGTGTATGGAGATGTTCATTGAAATGTCTGCATCTGCACAGTATGTGTGTCTGGTCTTTTGATAGCAGCTCACAAATCAACCATACAGTGTCTCAGAAAACAAACACAGAGCTGACACGCTCTCTCATCTTTTATGATGTTATTCATGCAGGCATGATTTCATCATACGGTATATGATGACATCTAAGATTTACTTGCAGATAGGCAGATAGTTAGTGGCAATGTTTCTCTACAAATTTGTGTGTGAATGTGTTTCTGGTCTGGCGTAACGCACAAAAGAAACTGTTGCATAACAATGGCAATTTGCACTTAAGTTAAAGACGGGGTGCCGTGATTTTCAGTGATTTTTTCCCCCCTTAAAACATAATCATCAGGTATTATGGTTATACTAGGAGGAAGATTTTTTCAAAAAAGTGTACAGAAAGTGTTAAAATTATGTTTTTATGTGGACACGCCTCCAGTTCATTAAGTATACCAGGGGCCTGTTCCTCAAAAGGTGAATTAGAGCTAAAGCCTGGCTTTACCACCTATCCTGGTGTGGTATCTCTTCCACTGCCGACAACCCATATGTGGTATCTGAAAACCACAGACTTAGAGGTTCTACTGCACTTTTGGGCCATATTGTAGATAGTTTGTTGTTCCAGTGGTGAGAATGAATGGTTGTAGAATGAATTGAGTCATCACTAGTCAGTGAGGTTTCTTCCAGTTTATTGCATAGTACAGAGTTCCACAGCCAGCTCCACAGCCTGTCGGCCTGGAGTGGCACACACACTACAAGCTTACATGTCATATAGTCCATGAGCCAGAGCCCCAAAATTGAGTATTGATTATCGAAAGAGTGGGCAAAACCAAACCTATATTAAATTGTTCATAGGGTCAATACGAATAAATAAATATATGATAACCTTTCCACAGGAGCAGCTTTTTCATAGTTATCACACATTTTGTTATTTTCCCCATACGTACATGACAGGTGAAGAAATGCCAAAATTTAAAAAAGAGTTATCATAATGAAACTTCCTGAGTTGATTACTTACATGAAGACAATGATTTATCGTATTTTTCTGAAATTGTTTTCTGAAATTGTATATTTAAATATGCAAATTAGGCATTTAGTCCATGAGCCAGAGCCCCAAAATTGAGCCAGATATTGAATATTCCCTCGTTAAAAACCTTTGACTCCAACATCTTAACAAAATGAAATAAGAATGTTCACTCTGGCTTTGTCCAATGTTCCAATGTTGATTCTGGAAAGTTATACAAATTCGGGCATATTTTCGTAATGCCTAATTTGCATATTTAAATGTACAATTTCAGAAAACTTGTAATACGATTGTCTTCATGTAAGTAATCAACTCAGGAAGTTTCATTATGATAACTCTTTTTTAAATGTTGTAATTTTTTCACCTGTCATGTACGTATGGGGAAAATAACAAAATGTGTGATAACCATGAAAAAGCTGCTCCTGTGGAAAGGTTATCATATATTTATTTACTCGTATTGACCCTATGAACAATTTAATATAGGTATGGTTTTGCCCACTCTTTCGATAATGAAATCTTGTCTGGCTCATGGACTAATAGTCTTTATAGCACATTCAGAGAAAGAGGAGGTACAGGTATGGGTGTGTCAGACTTCAAAGGTGAGCCCCCACCCCCTGCCCAAGACATTTGCAACTTATCTGGGGCAGGAAGGGGGATGGGGACACATGCTCTGTCTCCCAGGTAAGACAAAGAAAATGCTAAGAGTACCCCACACCCAGCTCAGACAAACCGGCACCTCTCTGCTTGAATCCACTCTTCTGTCTGTAGGCTACTTGTAAGCAAACATATGACTGAGATTTGTATATTATGATATGAAATATACTCCACTGGCTTAATTTAGCCAGGATTAGAGCTGAGTCGGTTCCTCAAAAGGTGAATTATCTTGAAGATTAGTTTAGCCAGTTCACCCTGGCTAAGTTTAGCCTTATCCGATTCCTCAAAAGAGAATTGAAGCAAGCCTAGCTTAGTTACCATGGCAATTTAGCTGTGAAGTTAGCCTGGTCAGGAGCCAAGCTTACTTAATCCAGTGCCTTGTTCTTCAAGTTTTTCCACAGTTAATTCAAAACATGTGTTTGTATATGGACTCATTTGAATGACCCTGCATTCAAATAAAATGAAATCCATACAATAAGATATAATCAATGTAATTATATTACTGAAATAGTGTGTGACCATGAATCATAATTGTTTCACAATAACTCATGTGATATGTCATTGTCACTCTGTTAACACTATAGTTCATATTGTTGTTAGATGTTTGATAATATATTACCTTTTTTTTTTTAGATATTAGATATTATTAAAAATGTCATATATATATATATATATATATATATATATATATATATATATATACACACACATATACATACACACACACACACACACACACACACACACACACACACACACACACACACACACACACACACACACACACACACACACACACACACACACACACACACACACACACACACACACACACACACACACACACACACACACACACACACACACACACACACACACACACACACACACACACACATACATACATATATATACACATACATACATATATATCACACATACATACATATATATATCACACATACACACACACACACACACACACATACATACACACACATATATATATATATATATATATATATATATACATATACATATATAGTGACAGTGTGACCACACACTGTCACTGTTTGGACATGGCCTGTCAATGGTGCACACTTGTAGGGTTATGGACAAACAGAAAAACCACCAAACAGCAGAGTTTAAAGTTCTTTATTTAAACAAATCATTCTCTCTCTCACCGTGGCTCTACTGGATCCTAAAAGAGTCAGGGTGGGGTTCAAATTGATTTATAGGTTTGTCAGGAGACACACCTGCAGCCACTCATTGGGACCAAATTGGACCAAACCATTTGGCCTTGGGATCAGGAGTGTGTTGCCTGTGTCAAAGTAGGACACTGAATATTGCATTGAAGGCAAAAGCAAAGATCTACTAGTTTGGAAAAACCAGAGATCTACAAGTTGAAATTGAATTATGCATTGTGTTTCATGTCTGTTGATAGCATAAACGGAGAAGTGACTGTATCCTAAATCACCCTGAATGTTTGGTTCACTCTGGTGGGAGGAGCCATGGGGCTACATAGGGGTGAGCTCCTCACTCCCTGTCAGTCTGCTTCTGTTGTCTGCTGGGAGAGGTGTTCAGCTTGAGGAGGTTTCGAGTCTCTAAGGAGGTCCGTTATTTTGTGAATGTATTTATTGTTTATTTGTTATTTGCTATTATATATAATTATTATATAATTAATTAGATAATTTATTGTATTTTATTTTTATTATAATACTTGAATTGACTTACATTGGTTTATGTTTGGATTATTTGAAGTTATATGATGAGTTATATGATGACTATTTCTTTATTTTTCTATTTGCAGACGATTGGTCTCCTTTTGTTTTTGCCATTTTCACCTGTACACTGACACTTGGGGGAAATAAAACTTGTTAAAACTTGCCCTTCTGCGTGCCTTGCCATCCTTAAAGAACATGTCTGGTTGTACTTGAGAGTACAAAAGGGTACACACTACCCTCACCCAACCTGGGGTGTGACATATATATATATATATATATATATACATACATATATTTAAATATATATATATACATTATTAGTTACAGGTTTAAAGGAGCCTCTTTGTAAGTCAATAAGGAGCATATTTTAAATTATCAATTTCTAGTCAATGGAGAAATTATTTTTTATTTCTTGTCCACCTTTGGAGTTACATCATGATGGCAAGGTAACTACACAACCCAAATTTCTACCAGAAGTGGTCTTGCAAATGTGGGGTTATTGCGTGTCTCGTCCCGTCCCCCGCTCATCCCGTCGCGGTCAACCCCCCCGTCCCGTCCCCCCCCCCGTCCCGTCCGTACGTCCTGTTGCCCGTCCGTCACACACACACACACACACAGTGTGGCTTGCAATACTTTGCCACGCTTTCTCCCTCGATCTATTTATTGCGGTCGCGTTTCCTTTTCTGTTGATAACATGTTTCACTTCCTCATATGCTTGCATGAGCTGCTGCTGTTCGGCCACAGAGAAAACGCTGCTCGAGTTTTGTTCCCCGCTGCCATGATTGGTCAAGTTCAAGGAATCTGCGCTCGAGTTCATGGTCTTTTATAGAAATACGTCGCCGGCGAATCGCCGACCATTCAGCCTGGCTTCATTATCCTGGCTGGACACAGCCTGGCTTGACATAGCCTAGCTCGACAAAGTTGCTCCTTTTCAGCCTGGCTTGGCGTCTGAGGAATGGAATAAACGAGGCTTTTCGGACCCGACTTTGTCAAGCCTGGATTTGGCTTAAGGCCAGGCTTTTTTAATTCACCTTTTGAGGAACAGGCCCCTGGTTCTCACCTTAGCACCTCCTCCACCACCTTAGCACCACCCACCTGTCCTAGTCCCTCCTCCTCCTCATGCCCACACCTGTTGTGTTATGATAATGAGGGGGAGGGTATATTTTTACTGTGTCATTAAAGTGCTGTTTTTCTATTGGCACGTTTGACCCTCAAGGTTTCAGCCTCCAGGAAGAAACTCAAAATAGTCAGAAGACATAAAACACCATAAAAACACCACCAGGGGGCTTAATGAAGTTCTATCAACCTCATAGACACATGAAAAACAGAAAAAGTGCAAAACTATGGCACCACCTTTTTAACTGTTGCCTGCCAATACCAATTTGTGCTGATCAATTTGGGCAAGACGAGTCCATATATGGATATATTTGCCATTTCGTGCTGATATTGGCAATCCATGGGAATATCATATGCGATTTGTGCTAATATATGGTCATATCCGCTCGCCCGCTCGCCCACATAGACACTGCCCCACCACAACTTGACCTTTATATAGTAGGATGGTGAACAGATGGGACAAGGTGAGCACGTACATGCGGGTTGTTTGTGGAAACAAAACAAGCAGGCAACGATTCCCATCAGATCTCCAGCCAGGTCAGGTCCTGCCCATCATGAATCAAACATCTGGGATATACAAATACATGCAAAATCCATTGCTAAATAGAGAGATATTCACCTGTATCTCTGCACATGCATGTGTGCGCATGTTTGCGTGTGTGTGTGTGTGTGTATGTGTGTGCATTTGATTATGCATCTGTCTTCGCATGCATACACCCGCGTTCATATGCATTTCAATGCCAATTAGCTTCTTTGCGCTTGTGAATACACACACACACACACACACACACACACACACACACACACACACACACACTCTGTTCTACTCGTGTGCACTATGTTCCTCCGTGCGGTGTGCTTGGGTTTGTGCTTTACTGAGCACGCGTGCATGCCTGCCAGTGCACGTTGTGTGTCCCTTTGTTGGACAGGAGAGGTAATTGCAGCCTTTGTTGACTGCTGAAGAGGCAGGTGGGCTTCCCATCTGGTGACGGCAGGTAAGAGAGAAGGATGGAGGGGCGTGGGGGACGGACAGAGGGAGGGAGAGCTGTGCCCCCTCCATCAATCACACCTGAGTGAACAGCAGGCACAGGGGCAAACGGAGAGGATGGAGAGACAGCAGGGAAGGGGGGCGGGGGCTGGGGGGGGGGATCGGGCGGAGGACAGGGGAAGGAATGAAAGATGGGAGATCTGAGCGTCGCTGAATTTCTTTTGAGAGCTCTCTGATCTGAGCTCTTTGATTGTCAGAGTGAGAAAGTCAGATAAAGAGGGACAGAAAGACAGGAGAGGAGCCTGGGGAGTTTCCACAAGCAACCATGTCAGACATGTAAATGTCCATGTAATCCTTATGTAATGCTTATGACTACAAGGTGATTCTGTTCTTCAATCATCATGCATGCACTGGACAGGTGTACGCACGCACGCAAGCACGCACGCACGCACATACGCATGCCATGCGCATGCATGAATCCCGCCCACACTTACAGTACTGTATGTGCACACAAACACATCCACATGCCCAAGGTCTCAAAATCACAGGCTTATATACTTGCACATACATACAGTGCACACAAGCACATATGATTTCTCACATATATGGACATGTATACACACACACACACACACGCACGCACACACGCACGCGCGCGCGCACACACACACACACACACATGCAGCTTTTGTTATCAGCTCACACAGAGAGAAGAGCTGCTGTCTTAATCCCCACCTATCCCAGGGTGCATTGCAATGTCCCACCATGTCCTCCTCTGGGAGAGGAACAAGAAAGACACATAAAGCCAGAGAGCGAGGGAGACAGAGAAACAAAGAGATAGAGGAAGAAAGAGAGGAAAAAGAGGTGGTTGATTGGAAGAACATGTCAACATTGTGTAATCCCTGCAACCACAGAAGAACTACACACACACACACACACACACACACACACACACACACACACACACACACACACAGAGTGGCGGCCCGAACATTTATCATAATGTTTATCCATTCATTATATATATATGTATATATATATATATATATATATATATATATATATATATATATATATATATATACACATACATATACATACACATTATCTAAGTAGCATGGTGTTTTAGTCCTAATCAGAGTAATATCCTGTCATGCATGCAGGCATGCAGAGAGAGAGCGAGAGAGAGAGAGAGAGAGAGAGAGGAGAGGGGCAACCAACTAAAAGACCTGAAAGTCTTATATGTCAAAGAAATGTAACTTACACTTGCACACTCCAGTTTTATTTACGCGCGTTGCCATTCACATAGGTAGCTGCAGCATGTGCACACATGTCACTCATGTTATGCTGTACTGTATCATTGATTACAGTAATACATAGATAGGGGCTGAACGCAGCACTCTTTACTGCATATCTGGAATACATCCTTCCAGTTTGAGACACTTGAGGACGCACTGTAGCTCATGGCCCTGGGTGACTCTAATCACACAGTTTATTAAGCTCAGCTGTGCACGTTTAATTTAATGACATTTTGCACTCTGAATGTGCACACACCCAGTAATGTTTGTAAACAAGAAACCCGTCTATAAAGTGAGAAACCGCGAAGGATGAACACAGTAAATCCTCAGTGTTAACTTTACTCAGAGAGTGTAACACACTGAAAGCAGAGAGAGCGGAAAGTTCTCTGGTCTCATACGCATGGCCATGAAAAACCAAAAAGCAACGGCGATGATTGACAGGCAAAATCCTGGAGCTAAAAGGCCTCAGAACGCAGAGAGAAAAAAACCCTGCCATGGCTAACTGGAGAGGATTTTTCAGTTTGAACCTTTTAATACACGTTTGAAGGACCATGATAAAGACTTTGAATGTTTTGTAAACCAGCATGTCATAAAACCTTCAACAAATTCAAGGTGCTTTTGAATTTTTTGTGTTCTATATAAAATAAAATAAAAGTTTTTAAAGTTATACAGTGCAGGTCCACAAATAAAAACTTTTAGCAGCCTCTGCTGGTCATTACCTTCACTGCAGGCCGTTTGTTTATTCCTCTGTTTCCCAGAATTCAATTTGTTTTCACCGGAAGACGGAAGCGTTTCAAAAAGCGTTCTTTTAATTGTTTTATACGATCTGTGGATCGTTTCTCTTAGCCAGTGGAGCTTTAGTTACCGTGAGCTGTGTTTTCTTTTTCTGTTGTTTTTCGGTCTTCAAATCATACAATCTCTTAAAATCAGCGTGAGTTTCCCTTTTGTTATTAGCGCGGTAGTTCCTGGCCAAACAGGAAACCGGTGCGGTAGTTCCTGGCCAAACAGGAAACCGGTGCATTTCCGCTTCCGTTTTCCGGCCAGATGACGTCATTTTCGCAGGAAAGACACCCCTGTCACGTTCAATAGAAAATATATGTATAAAAGGCTTTCGGGGGTGAAATTCATGGAGTGGGTGTTGTGAAACTTTTGCCACTCACAAAAGATATACAATTTAACTTTAGTTTTGTTGAAAAAGTTACCTAGTATTACTTTAAAGATATTTCTTGGGTGTTTTTCTGCCTTTATTTTTAGGAACAGTAGACTGACAGGTAATGGGGAGAGAGATGGGGGGGGGGGGTGACGCGCAGCAAAGGTCGTCGGGAACGGGAGTCGAACCGCGACACGCTGGATTACCAGCCTAGGTGCCCAGACGGTTACGGCAACCGCCCGGGCCATATTTTTCAATTCTTAAAAAAAAAGAACACACACACACACACACACACACACACACACACTCGCACACACGCACACACGCACACACACGCACACACGCAAACAATTAAGTTTCAACCTAATTTAGTTGTTATGCCAATTCGCCACATGTGTTCTAGCCCCTGTCACTGCCAAACCCTACTCGTTGGGCTTGCTTGGGGAGGGTGTACAACCACATGTCTCCTCTGATACACATGGATTTGCCAGATGCTTCTTTTAACCTGATAATGAAGAGTTTCTCCAACGCATGTGGAGCACTATACATCACAGTTCCGCTCCCTGCTGTCTGAACAGGTGCCACGCCCAACCTGTAGGAGTTGCTAGAGGAGATATCACTCTCTGCACTAGTGTTGCCATGTCCACAGCTCCGCATTTTATAAGCGACTTTGGGCTTATTTTTCTGTAAAGTTGCTTGTAAATATTGGTAGTTGTGGGTATCGTTTTTTTGGGCTTGTTTCTAACATGTTGTTGCTTATTTTGGTTTACTTCCAATTGTTTTATTTAATTATTATTTAAACCAATGGTTCTCAAATATTTTCATGTCATAATGGACCCCCAAATTAATATGTATTTGTCCCTAACCCCTATCTGAAAATGTGTAGTGCCAGGGAGCCCCGGCCCGTAACCGATGTGTGTTGTATTGTTCCACATTTTATTTCAAGATTATTTTTGAAAATAACAGATCTACCAGCTCACAACGTGTCGCAGCGTTGTGAGCTTGTAGATCGGCTATTTTCTAATTGCTAATTTGTATACAAGTAGGCCTATACTTTAAAGTGGTCATGTGGCCTATTAGTCGCTTCTTTTGGCCTTGTTTTCCTAGACCTGGCAACACTGCTAGCAGGATTCAAACCCCGTCTCCACGGTGATGGACAGGAACTCTTCCTCTGCGCCAGCTGGTCACCAGATGGAATCTATCTAATCATATTATGACTTTGTGCTGGTATTGGAAGCCTCAGCCTACTTGTCTCAACACTCTCTTGACTGAAGAAATTTTGAGCTTGGCATTTTGTCCAGGGGTACTTTGACAAATAATGACAACGTTTGTGTGGAGGCTTGAACCAGTGACCTTCCACCCTCTACGCCAATGTATCTTTCCTATTTTATCTCCCGTCCACTTATCCGCCCACAAGGCCACTCACTGTGCCAGCTGCACCTATTCTGACTTCCCCTTTTCCACACAGGATACAAATGGCCTAGCCACAGGGACGCTTCCAAAAAAAGTTAAACAGAAGCTTAATTGGAACTTACTCATTCCAATTAGCCTGTCATTGCATGCAAGGGGTGTGTTGCATACATTTCTACTTCACTGTATTCCTTTAGCTTCCTGGTTAAATGAATTCATTAGAGCTAACTGACCTGCTACTTTTTTTGTTGCTGGGTTACAAACTTGAGCTTGGTTTCTGGATGAGCAGAATATGTATTCGTTATTCGGCTTAAAATTAAAAAGGGATAAAGAAAAGTATGTAAATAAATATATTATAATAATATTGAATGAGTGAAAAACATAGCAGGTGCTGGTATTTGTCAGCCGTTGGCCTCCTGAGCAAAAAAAAAAAGTTGAGCAGAAAATACTGCTTCCTCCTCGTTATGCACATTAAAAATATGTATCAATTAAAGTTGCATGTCTAAGTTCCCAGACTAATTCTCCCTCTCTTAGGGAAGACAGTGATAATGATTAAAATCTAGAGCATTAGCTGCAAGCATCTGTCGCTAACCGTCTCATAAAAATGATGCACCGTGGGCTCCGTGTAGCGATTGTGCATTCCTGCCGGCTAAAGTTTTGTAGCATCTCAGAGATAAGCAGGAAACTCTCAAGTGTTGTTTTGGTATCTACAATGCTGCTCTGAGGCACAAGTCTGGAGTGGCATTTAAATACCAGCTCAGAAAAGAGCAGCAAATCAAATGACTGCAGTTCAGATACGGACAGACACGCTGAGGCACGCACGCGCTCATGCATGCGCGCACACACAGAGATTGATGCATACACAGATACAGTTATGTGCATACACACACTCACACACACACACACACACACACACACACACACACACACACACACACACACACACACACACACACACACACACACACACACACACACACACACACACACACACACACACACAGGCAGTCATTATACACAAATAGATCTTATTTGAGTCAGACATTGGTGACCATGGGACTAGCTGTTCTCTGCTGGCTGGATATAATAAGCCCGGCCTCTCCTGGTTTGGTATTTTGGTACAAAATACTAAGAGAAGAGAAGCTAAATGAGGTTCTTTTAAGAGTTTTTCCATTCATCTGTTGATCAGTTTCCCATGCTATATTGCTCTCTGTTCCTATCTTGGCTTATGTGTCGGTATCGCTTATGTTATGCTTATATTCTGTGTTAGCAGATTAATTGGCGTGCAGGTCTCACTGTGTTTCCTCTGTCAAGGAAAACTACTCTCTGAACCACATGAACCCTATAGTCCTTATTCTGGGTATGTGATAATAGGCGACCATTCTGCAAAAATAGGCGACCATTTGTCAAAAATAGCCAATCTACAGGCTTGTGTTGTGAGCTTGTTGTATTGTCTGTTTTGGGGCAAGAGATTTGATTTAGACGGAAAAAAGGAGGCGACCAAGTATAGAGCATTGGGGCACCCTGGTCAACAAAGTATACGTGCACATCCAAACATTGCAATCAATGATGCAATGTTAATAAATAATCTATTATAAAATTATATTATATTTTTATATAGTATTATATTTGTTCTAAACTAAATATGAATCATTATTTCATGGTAATGTACTTTCAGGAAATTAATCATAGAGTCATGCAGGAAAGAACTGCAAGTGAACAGCAAGAGTTAGACTTGGTTGTGAGGCGTAGTTCTTTGACTTTATTATTATTTATGATTCATTAACCAGGAATTTCATAATGCTCTGAAATGTTTCTATGTATAAAGTATAAAATGCTGCAAGTAATCATTTTAAGTGATTCTCAGATTATTCACTTAGCTGGCAAATTATAAATTGTAGTTTTATGACACATAGCTTAGCGACTCAAAATGTGTTCATCATTTAGACATGTATGAGTGTTTAATTAAGCAATAACTTATTTTAACAAATAGTCATCAGTTTTAAGACGCATGCAGTTAATCTTGCTTCAGTTTTTTCTTTTCTTTTTTATAAGGGACACCATGGGAAATAACTGAGGGAGGGTCTAATTATTTACATATTTTTCACATACAAATATAATACCAGCTGTTCATTGTGTGTTTAAAGGCCACTGCAGTGCACTATTATCACAATATCTCTCAACCATGAACTCAACCCTATACTCTGAACTTATTTTTTCAGTTTCAGTACTCAGGGGCATCAGGTGTAGGGGTGTGTGTGTGTGTGTGAGTGTGTGTGTGTGTGTGTGTGTGTGTGTGTGTGTGTGTGTTGTGTGTGTGTGTGTGTGTGTGTGTGTGTGTTGTGTGTGTGTGTGTGTGTGTGTGTGTGTGTGTGCGTGTGCGTGCGTGCGTGCGCTGCGCGCGCGCCTGTGAGTGTGTGTGCGTGTACAGATTTGTGTGTACAGGCAGAAAGCCAAGCAGCATAGTATCCTGTGTATCCCACCCAAAGCAGTGGGTTGCACCTATTCCAGTGTTAAACTATGCTGTGTGTGTGTTTGTGTGTTTCTCTCTCTCTCTCGAAGTCAGAGTAAATGGCATGAACCCTAGTCAACAAACAACTGGGTAAATATTACATACGTAAGTAAAGTAGAACGATCTGCTTCAATCAAACTTGGATAGGCTACCAGACAAACATCAAGCGTAGCATCTGTCTAAACAAGCTAAGCTATCTAAATTACAAGTCTTAGCATTTGTGGTCAAGCAAAACAAACCTGACACAAAAAATGAGTAAATGAATAGTAAACTAGAAAAAGTGCTCCTCGGAGCACAGGTCTCCGCCAGGTCAGGTAAGTTATTGTGGCCTCCTGGTGGCGCTATAATAGGCCAATGTGAAAAGGGTGGCATTTCTTCCTCGGCCTAGTGGGAATGTGCGTGCAAATTTTCACGGAAATTGCACGCCGCGTTCATGATTTCATACATTTTGTTCAAAACGGACCAATCCTGCAAACTTTGGAAGTCAACCTTAGTCAATCAGGATGGAATATGAAATATCGGACAGATGCGTCTTGATCACATGACTATAGAGATACTGTGTACCGATTTGTGTGATGTTTGGATAAAATCTGAAGGATTAATATCCAAAAATGTATTTGACATAAGTCGGCCTCCTGGTGGCGCTGTAAAAAGCAGATGTGAAAAATGCAGTGCAGATGTTTTTCCTTGGCCTCTAGGGAGTAGGCGTGCAAAGTTTCACGCAGATCGGTGCAGTTATAGTTAAAAATGCAAATCGGCCTGTTATAGCGCCACCATGAGGCTGATGCGAAAAGTTTTAAGTGCCATTTCTGCCTCGGCCTAGTGGGAATGTGTGTGTGCAATTTTATGCAAATGGCAAGCTGCGTTCATGATTTGAGGCAGTTTGTTCAAAACGGACCAATCCTGCAAACTTTGGATGGTAACCTTAGCCAATGAGGATGAAATATGGGAAATCGGACAGATCAGGGTTGATCACATGACTATAGAGATACTGTGTACCGATTTGCATGAGGTTTGGTTAAAAACTGTAGGAGTAATGGGAAAAAATGGGTTTTGCACAAATCGGCCTCCTGGTGGCGCTATAACAGGCCCATGTGAAAAATTTGAGGCAGAGGTTCTGAATTGGCATCCAGGGAGTGTGTGTGCACAGTTTCGCAGCGACCGGGCCAACGGTGCCGGAGATTTGGTGCTAACGGACAGACAGGACACACGGACGGACGGACACACACACGGACACACGGACGGACGGACAGGGGCGAAAACATACTCTCTCGCCATGCCTTTCGGCCTGGCGGAGACAATGAGTAAACATAATATATCTGCAGAGTATAACTAGCATATTAGAAAAGGTGACAACAAGGAGAGAGTGCTAGGAAGTGAGGTGGAGTCTGAAGAGGTTTCCAGACTACAACGGAAAATGGGGAGTGAGTCTGCAGTCCTGAATGCAAGGGGGAGTTTATTCCACAGCTTGGGAGCCAAGGGGGAGATAAGAGTCTAGTATGTGTGGAGCATTGACCATGATATTTTAGGGAAGGTTTGAACAGACTTATTTAAGCTGATCTAAGTGTTGTGGGTTTGGATTGCCTTGTAGGCCATCACCAGTGTTTTATACTGAGCAGCAACCATAGGCCAGTCAAGGGAATGTAAAAGGAGGTAGACTTGAGAATCTTGGGATTCAGAAGGCCAGTAAGGAGAGAGTAATCAAGCCTGGAGATGGCTGAGATTTGGATGAGGAGCTGGGCAGACTTCTTGGTAAGGAAGCTCTGATTATTTGGTTGTTATAAAGTGTGATCAAGTAATCAACCTGTGTGGCAGAGGGAGGGAAGGAAAAAACTGTTGAGTGTCATCAGCGTAACAGCACCACCGGATGTCCCCTATGCCTAGACCATGCACCCTGGCATGACAGTAACATGCAGAGACATAAACTGTAATTTGGGCTGGCACATTCATGACACATCTGTGCCCTCTGCCTCGCTATGACTGTGTGTGTGTGTGTGTGTGTGTGTGTGTGTGTGTGTGTGTGTGTGTGTGTGTGTGTGTGTGTGTGTGTGTGTGTGTGTGTGTGTGTGTGTGTGTGTGTATTTGTGTAAGCATGTGTGAAATGCGTGTGCTCATGACTATCTGACTGTAAAGCGTGCATGCTGAATTTGTGCATGATACCTCACGAGCCTGTGTGTGCTTATGCATATCCTTTTCCCTCTTAGCATATGCGTATTTCCATGTGTTTGTATTGTGTGTGTGTGTGTGTGTGTGTACAAGCACTCCGGGGGGATTAGTTGTCTCTGGACAGGGCTGAGCTGAGGCGCGATCAGCCCCAGTTGGGTGAGCTTACAGTGGGCTCCAGCTCTGTGATCTCCTGGGTTCTGGCTGGGTGTGTTGCTGGAGGTTATGTGAGGGAGACTGATCAAAGAGTGGACACAGCCACACTGACAGGACTTGACTGGAGTACAGCAGGGATTTGGTTATGTAGTGTGGCGTGCACATGTGAACCCACGGACGTTTTGCACATACACAAAGTAGGGGCACACATACAGGACATACACAAATGTAGAGATTATAAACCATCTACACACACACACACACACACACACGCACGAACGGCGCGCATGCGCACGCACACACACACACGCGCACACCCACACACACACACACACTAAACTCTGTCTCTCAATCAGTGTTTGTGTAGAGCTGTCAAGCCTTTCATATCGTCACAGAGAGTCATTGACAGTGAGTACAACAGCATCCTTGAGTAACAACATTATTCAGATGGCAAAATATTGTTTTGTCACATTGTGATGTCACAAAATATTGTGACATCTCATTTCAAACTCTCTGGGAGGTGGCATATTGTTCCACTTGTGCAGTTACACGTATATGTCAGTGCATTCACAGTACATTCACATTATGTCTGCATTTACAATTTCGAGAGCCACCTGACACTGGCGTGAACACAATCGATGTCACAGTAGTACTCATGTCTGAGATAGAGAAACCTTCTGCGGACTTCATCGCTTGGTTGCCACTGCCCCTTCAACAGCCATCACAGTGCCAAAATGAAAGGAATGTCATTTCCCCAAAGTGAGCGAGGTGTCACCGATCAGCCATGTGTCGACGCAGGGGTTTTATTTCTGGCTTTATGCAAATGCTGCTTAGAGATGTTATTATTAATATTAGCGGTATTTCTCTGCCACTGAACTTTGCATGGCAGCGCCTTGATTGGCAGTGTAGGCATGAATAAATATGCATAAGCAGGTATGTGTTGGGGACAGGGGACGTGTACAAATGAATGAAGCGTGAATGGATGGATGGATCATCTGACAATCCACACAGTATCCATCGTTCCTTCCAGCCAGACATCTATCTGTCCATCGGCTAGTCAACTCTTCCAACCATTTTCTTTCTGCTCACATCCGTTTTCGTGGCCCTGTTGTCTTCAGCAGTGAGACGAGTCAGTCAATTGTGTACAGCCTGGCTTTGATGTGCAGAAGTGCAGCGGGAAAAGACAGATCCCATATGCATAGCCTGGTACTCATGCACCCCCTGCTCCCACACAGCTGTCCCATGGCAGACATGAGAGAGACAGAGACAAGCCATATGGGACCAGTTGTGACACAAGTCATCATCAAACAAGTGACAGACTCTCTAAATTCTGCATTCCTGTTTTTCTAACTTTTTCCCTCAATTGCTCTCTCTCTCTCTCTCTCTCTCTCTCTCTCTCTCTCTCTCTCTCTATCTCTCTCTCTCTCTCTCTCTCTCTCTCTCACACACACACATTGTTGCAGAAATGTACAGAATGCCAAATGTGCATTTTATTTGTTTGGCAGGTGGGAGGGTGGAGGGCTCCACAGCGGACAACCCCAACACCAGCACCACAATGTAAACAAGACTTGTTCAAATATACGGCTGGTCGGTGTATGAAACACTGGAGGGTTTTTAATTTGAAACAATGGATACTAGGAAGTGGCAGCACTCGGGCGGTTTAACTTTATCAGTCAGTGATTTCCATGCTATCCCCATAGAGGTTTGGTCATGCCAGCTTAAAAGATCATCCCGGCTGACAGGAACAAAGGTTTGAACATACTGTATATCAAATTATGAGAAAGGGTCAGTTGTTAGGATAGAATAAATCCCATAGCCTGAAGGGATAACATCACATAGCCTGGAAGGACCACTGCTCTGCGAATGGCTAGTTAATTGAACCGTAATGACCATTGGTGTAACTTCATCAATCACTCAGTGACAGTCAGAGACGTGTTTATTGGCCTGGCTCTGCAGGGGTGGATTGTCTATCAGGAGTACTGGGAATGAAGGGCTGGTATGGGCCAATAGAGGGCTTGTCTATTCCACCCCCCCCCCCCCCTTTTTTTTTGTCCTTGGGATACTGGCCCACATGTTATTTATTGTTGCTTTAGTAAAATGTAGCCTTTTTCACAATGAAAAGCCCTTCTGAAAATGGTATGAATCATGCACCTCTCTTGATGTCACACCTGCATTTTGTTACCCATCAGATTCTGTAACTTACCATCCCTACAGTGAGGGTAGGTCACAGAATCTGATGGGTAACTATGCAACGGGTCTGCGGTGTCAGCTACTACTTTTTAGTAGTAGTATTTCCTTGCTATGCCAGGACCTGTAACTGAATTAGGCTGCCAGAAGAAATAGAGGTAGCTGGCAAGGCTTTTTAGACCAAAATAAAATTGTAGTGACCAATGTTTTTTCATTCAGCTCAGAGTAAGAGCTATTAATGTCACACTTTGCTTCATCCTGAGTGCTTCTTCAGTGAGCACAAGGGGGGGGGGGGGGTTAGGGGTTAAGTGTCAGGGATACCTCGACACATTGCCAGGGCGCGAACCTGGGACCTTCTGCTTCCCAGGCGGGCTCTGCACTCTACCCATTCAACTATGGCCGCGATTTGACAGGCAAGATGTGAGAACAGCCTTGGACTGTGCCCAGATGTGTGAGAGAAGCTGTGTGCACAATTATGCATTAGAGAATCTGTTAACAAATGAATTGATTGATGCTGAAATGTGCTCCTCCCTCGTGATGAGCACGGGGGGATGAAAATCATGTTAGGTGAGACATTTTTTTTTTTCCACATCAGAAGTGGGTCGGTCAAGGCATTACATTCCGGGGCAACATGTTTGTCCCAGTCGAGCTCTGCCTGCTGTTGCGAATCTTGCGATCCAGACAAAAGAGAAGCCTTGGGGAGAACCCTGTGGGTGTGTGTGCGTGCGTGCAACCACGTACCTCTGCATAATATAAATATGTCTGTCCCCTGACTGCCGCAGTCAGTTAGTAGTTCTACATGCTGTAATTACTCTAGTGTTTTGCCACTTTGTTATAATCTGGCATGTGATATTCAAAACCATTGTGCATGTCTATGTACAATCATGTCGGTCCAAGAAATTAACACAATCTTGACTCTAAACAACATTCGCATCATCTCTCTTTCTCTCTCTCTCTCTCTCTCTCTCTCTCTCTCTCTCTCTCTCTCTCTCTCTCTCACACACTCACACACTCACACACACACACACACACACACACACACACACACACACACACACACACACACACACACACACACACACACACACACACACACACAGTCCTGGGGAGTTGTTGCAGTTAATGAATAGAGCTGGGGTTGATAGTGGCAGTCAGTATGTGTAGCTGTCACACAGAGTTAGCATTAGCACTGGGGTCAAGCGTAGCTGGAGTGAGCTCTGACATCCTCTGAGTTAACACCAGCTCATTACTCAAGTAGAGCAGGGCAGTCACACCTCAACACACACACTAATGTCCCTTTGTCTCATCCACTATACAGTGCTCCCTCTCGCTCTCTATGGTTTACAGTGGTGGAAGGTAATCAAGTACTTGTACTCAAGTACTGTAGCCTACTTAAAGGTAGGGTAAGTGATTTACTTTTGTTAAAAATAAGTGTTAAATAGCTCTATATTCTGATAATACTCATTGCTATAGAGTGTTTGTTCAGTAAAAGGAGTCTCCCATGTCTCTACAGTTCTTTATTAAACAGAACATGCATTTTCAGTGCTCTCTCCTGATTGGCTTAAAATTTGTCACCTACCTGAAAATGTACTATATTCTGTATACTAAAGCGCTGGAGAGACGCCTGTGACCGAACAAATGCTCTGTAGCAATGATTACTATCAGAATATACTACTTTAACCTTTTTAACCAAAATAAAATATATATATAATATATCACTTACCCTACCTTAAATTACATTTTGACTATTTCCAATCTTCAATGATTTTATTTACTCGAATACAGGCCTCTTGTAACAATGTATTGATACTTTTATATGAATAGAGGTACATGCACGTGTTTAAGCGTCCCTGAGCACATCACTTAACCCCTAACACCTCCCTCCCACCTATCGCAGAAAAGTTATTTCCCCACCCCACCCCCCATCTCTCTCCATATCACACGTGACACAAATAGACTACAGCACACACTGTACCAACCGAAGGCACACAAGGTACATTTTTTTTAAAGTGTGCGCAGCAAAAAATTACATTTAGCTGCACATTTTTAGAAGAAGGCGGATGCACACCTCAAAGGTTGGTGACAGGTGTGTATAGGACAAGAAGGGCCTTTGTCGACAATATTACTTTTTAAAAGGACATTCTTCCTGTGTGCTTTCTGCCTTTAGGTATTCAATAAATAGACAACTGGCCCTGCAGAAGACATTCATGCTGTGTGACTGTACCCTTTGTTTATGCCCCCTTCTGTCCTCTCCCTGCACTCTTAAACAGGTCAGTGAGATGGATGTTTATAGCATGGCTCCTTTAGAATCCTATACGATACAAGAGCACCTACTTTAGTGATAGCACAGGGCGGCGCTTCAGCCAGTCAGCTAGCTAGCTAAACTGTGATCTAATTTATACAGTCAGTGGACAGGAAAATAACAGCATCTCTTTCTTTATCTTCCTATGCCGTGCTCTCTCTCTCTCTCTCTCTCTCTCTCTCTCTCTCTCTCTCTCTCTCTCTCTCTCTCTCTCTCTCTCTCTCCTCTCCTCTCACAGTGACTTTGCTCATGATAATCCCTATAGGTAGTTAATTATAGACTGCAAGTCTAATGACATGAAGTAATTATAGAACCCCTGGGAGAATTCACCGGTCACTCCCATCTTTTCTCTCCTATTCCCTACTATACATCTCCATCTTTTTTTTATCCCTTTGCCCCCCCATCCCCATTTTTGCTGTCTCCATGAAAAATTAACTATAGTAGTAAGGATATAACGGTCCATGTCATCATTTGCCCTGTGTACTAGAGGTGAAGGTTACAGACAGACTGGCATGCAGTATTGTCTCTTCTCTTTATGCATTTGACTCGTTTGGCTAGGAGCTCCATCTCAGCATGTTGAAAGGGGGCACAGAGAAGATGCATTTCTTTAAATGTTCTCTTCTTTTTTTTTCGCTTTATTGCTAGCGTGCTTGTTTTACGACCAATCCACGAAACAGAAACTATACGTGTGTTTAAGTTAAACATCAGACAGTTCAGTTTGACATTATTATGAAATATTAGCAATTACTCGGGGTAGCAACGGCTCAGGGGTATAGACTGGCCGGTAGAGCCATAGATATATATAAAGGCTAGATGGCTCAAGGGGGCGTCGCAAGCGTAGCTCAACCGCGGCCATCTTGCAACAGTCATTCATAACATTAGGTCTATGGTGCATGTACTTTGAAATAACCATAGCGTGCTCAATTTTCATCCGATTTTCAAACGGTTTGGTGTTTTGTAAACACCAAAGATGTAGTTATGATACTGCATACTTATAATTATAATCATGTTTTTTTTTTTTATAACATTAAATGACCGTCCCAAGATGGCCGCCATGTGGCAACGTCGTACTCCATTGGCCAGTAGCGCGGGTGAGTCATCTAGCCTTTATATATATCTATGGGTAGAGCAGCCGGATGGAAACTGTGATGTTCCCAGTTCGATCCCGGGCTCCCCTGGAGTTAGTGTCGGAGTGTCCTTGACCAAGACGCTGAACCCCCAATTGCTCCCGATGAGCAGGTTGGTGCCTTGCATGGTTTCCTCCACTGTCGGTGTGTGGATGTAATGCACAATCTATGCAAAGCGCTTGTGTGTGTGTGTGTGTGTGTGTGTGTGTGTGTGTGTGTGTGTGTGTGTGTGTGTGTGTGTGTGTGTGTGTGTGTGTGTGTGTGTGTGTGTGTGTGTGTGTCTGTCCTTGAGGTGGTTCAAGGGGTCCCCAACTAAATTAGTTCATATAGCATACAAATCAGTTCAACCACTTTAACCCTATACAGTATATTCAATGGCTATTTGAAAATAGCAGATCTATAAGCTCACAATGTATCACGATGTAACCTTGCAGATCTGCTATTTTCAAAAAATCTAGAAAACATGTGTGGGAGGGAGTCCTTGACATGAAGAACCACTGGCCTAGACCTATGCAAAACACAAAAGTGTATCAGACATTACAAATTGAGATTGGTAGAACACTTCTGCCATCTGATCACCAACTAAAGGAAGAGTGAAAATGGAAAATGTGTACAAATTGGTAATTGTTCTTACTGCAAGTGCATGCTTACTGCATGATTTAGAAGTGGTTGGGCTTGCATATAATGAACATGAGCCATGCCAGACACCATCTAGCCATGATGCATTAACTATCTGAAGAGACTGGGAGCACTAGTGTAGCCTGAATATACTGTGGGTGCATGTGCATCAGAAAAACTGGGTATGTCACATCTAATTTTCCCTACAACACAGAATACACTAGATTGATGTGAACCTCCCCATAAAATAGAACCATACATTACGTTGCCTACAACATAACCATAATACAGTATAGGAAGGGAGCGCACAGTGGAGCTCAAATCTCTCCCAGGAGGCACACCCCTATACCTCCCTCCATTGTTGTCTGTGTGGTGTATATGAAGACATTGTTTTGGTGTTATGCGTGAGTATGAAAAGGCACAGGGTAATTGGTGGAAAGGCTATGATGAAGGAGGCTGATCGTTAATGCCTTGTGCTAATTATGTTTGTACAGGGCCAGACTGAGAACACAAATCAGGGCAATAACAGTGGCCCCCATATCTGTCCACATTGACTGAAATAACAAAGTAGATAGAGCAGGCAGCCAAAACCCATAAACCAGTCTATGAAAGTGATACAAACAAGACAATTTCAAGAAACTGAAAAAAATATGTTTGCCCTGATGCAAGTGGTGGGTTGTACCTGAGGAATCTGCGGGTGAATATACTAAATAGAGTTTCTATGATGTACAGTACGATTCTGTGTATTTTCATTTTTTAAGTTTTGGCATTTGTCTTGCCCCCTATGGGTCGAACTGAAATCGATTTTGGATGGTGTTGTTTGAGACGCAAATTTGGGGTCGATCAAACAATGTGTTGGTCATTTTCTGTGAAATAGGCTATCATCTGTATATGACTCCAGAGATCATGTGTAGCATTTTTATGGGAGTTGGCCTACTGGCAGCATGCACAAGACATTCTTTGATTGTCACAAAAAGCCCCATGTCCAATAATTCTTAGGCTTATTAAATACAAATAAATAGGCCTAATAGAATAGACCAACCAGGGAAGACTAGAATCCACTCAGCATTCCCCCAAATGACATACATTATTAGGACACACAGTCTATCCATGTGCAAGTTGAAATATTTCATTTAGAGCCAAAGTCTCTGTAAGTTCCCTTTCAAAGATCACAGGAGTTCCTTGAAGTCGTTACAAATGGATCATTATAGATCTGTTATCGAGAGTGTACAAATGGAACCAAATGGACCTGTATTTGTCCACTAAACTAGGCATATTGTTTTATTAGCTGCAGTAATTGCATTGTTTACTATTTATACTGCTTTTCTCTTGTGATGCACACTGAGGTTACAGGTCAACGGCTACTTGCACATGTATCAAAGTTTTAAAATGTTATTGGTAGGCAGGCTCTTTTATTTGACACAGATCATTTAGAATTCAATTTTAATTTTAATTCTTATGATTAGATATGAATAGCCTATGTTTTAAACCAAAAAAAACATGTGTAAGACTAACTAAAATGAATTCTGCATCTGATTGCGGGTATGCCAGCAGCATGTTTTGGTGGCATAGGCACACCCTGGCACACTTGTGGATACGCCACTGACTGGGAGAAAAGCAAGAGCGAGGGAAAGTAGTAAAGCCACTGGAGATGAATGAAGGACATTATGCTCAGAGGAACAGAGCCTATTAAATATTGCTGACCAAATCCCCCAATAGCCTACAAGAGTGTTCCGCAAACAATGGTTCAGGACCCATTTTCGGGTAACAAAGCCATAACATATATACATATTTTATTTTGTTATGTTTACTTCAAAAAATTTTGTATTATTATTTCAAAACAGTTTCAAAAATATTTTTTTCTAAAAAAAAATCTGAAATTTGCTTTAAAAAAATAAGTAAATCCACAAATATAATGCCAATGTCATTAACTACAAGCTCACAACGTGCCGCATCACATCACGCTAGATTGACTATTTTCGCAACTTTTGAAAATAGGTATTAAGTGATTTATTCATAATGTATTTTTGTAAGTTTGGGCCCAGGGAATTAAGAACCAAATGTATCCTTTGGGTCTCGAGCAGAAAAGTTTGTCCTGATATCCAAAAGTAAAGAGGTGTCTTGTTCAAACACCTTTGGGAGAACCAGCACAGTCTACTTCTCTCATTCTGTCTTGTTCTATCTCTCTGCCTGTCTCTCTGCCCTCATTATCACTGTCTCAATTGAACGTGCTTTGCATTGCAGTTGTTTCTTTAACCAAGAATACTGTGCCACATTTATGAAGCCTTTGAGTTGGACTCGGTAATCTGAGGACAACCCTGTTTATCTTTTTTATTGGTCCCCCCCCCTTGTGGGTCATGATAGCATTCACATCACAGATTATCAGGAAGCTCAATTAGTCACAGTCAAACGTATTTGCAAATAACAAAATAAAAAAGAAATCAAATCCCCTTCCTTAATCCTGATGCCAGGGACTTTTAGCTTGCCTGGCAAACTGCCATGGGCAACTCAGCTTAAAATAATTTGTATTTATATCTCTTTTCAGATGGTTCCATCTTTGTGTGGTTGTTTACATGACACATTTGCGATCTGTAAAAGTTCAAAATCGTCCCTCAGCACTGCAGCAGTAGTAAATATCCTATATAAGTTGCAATCAACACTGTATTGTTTAGCCAAATAATGGGCCTGACCTCAAAACAACTAGCCCTGCATATAGGTCATGAGCTGGGTATGAGAAACACAGCCTCACACGTACAACAAAAGACGTACACAAACACACATGAATACAAGGGGTGCAAAGGAGTAGCCTACTTTAACTCACACATACGCACGCACTGTTCATACATGAAGACATACCAGTCCTGCATACATATGAGCTAATAACACCTTTGGTTGCAAATTGAAGGGTGACTCTGACTCATGAACTTTGTCTGCTTTCATCCTTCACATCCATTTCAGTGTTGCAGTAGCCTACTGCTGACTTAATGTTTACATTGTTACTTTGCATTGCAGTCATGTTTGATGTGACAGCACAATAATTTACTTTATGTGAGCTGTTTTGTGTTTTGGTGTTAGGCCTGATGGCGTTCATGACTTGTAAATGTGTATTGTAGCCTGCAGATGAGAAACATCATTTTAGGCTTGTAGCATGACAAGCTGACGCAGAACAAACCGAGTTTGTCAGCAAAAGTCAGTGTCCCGCCATCACTTTGTTCCCCTCATGGGCAGGACTTGTAGACAGGCTTAACAAGCTTATACTGTAGTATGAAGAAAATCAATATCCTCCTGTGAGAAGGAAACAGAAAGTAACTATATTAAATAAGAACTTAAGGCCAGATGTAACTATAGTCACTAGCGTACACACCATGTAATCACAACAATTACATTTCAAGGATATTTTTGATATGTAGTTTGGTGACCGTCAGTAACTCTGTTTACCTTGGTACAGTATTTAGAGTGCAGAAATAAGGAATGAGGTAGGCATGGATAGAAAGTGAATCATCTCCTCTTGCTCTCATCTTTTAGTTGTTATGCCTAGTAAAGGCTTTAATAATGGTCCCCAAAGTCACTCTGACAGAGAAAGAGAGTTAAAAAAGAGGGTGAGACTTAAATACAGGGTAGAAAGTGAAAAGAGGAAAAAAAAAGAGCAGGGAGAGAGAAGCACATTTGTCTTACAAAACAATTTGAATGTATTAGTTTTTAGGGATGGAGATGCCCAAAAGTCATGTAAACAATGAATTTATCATCGAAAAAGATTAGTGCCACACTAGGAGGGAAATCCTTTGATGGCTACAGTACGTGGAGTCACATTTGTAATCTGTCACCTTCAATGCACACTGTGGCTCGAAATGAAATATATTAGAGCAGCATATTTTTAAATTAGGTTTATGAATATGAATTAAGCCATGTCCACTGAGAGAGAAGAAAGTCAAAGTAAAGCAGTCAGATTTGTTGTTCATCTGTGAATATGTTTGGAATTATCTCCACATAATTCTTTCATAGTTTATGCAAATTCAAGTCATTATCCTATCCTATATTAAAATTGGTTAATGGGAGGGAGGTCTGGGCGGCCAGACGGCGGGTGGACCACGACCACGTCACTCTAACTTATAACCATAAACAAACCTGTTACGCCCATATATAGGCAGGACCATGGCCACGTCACTCTGACTCAGACGTAACCATAAACAAACCCAATACTCCCACATGGACCACGGCCACATCGCTACGACTCAGACATAACCATAAACAAACCCGACACGCCCATATATAGGCATGTCAATATGACTCAGACATAACCATGAACAAACCCGATACGCCCATATAGATATCACTATGACTCATACACAACCATAAACAATCCCGACATGGGCATATATGGGAGATCTGGTCTTCCAGAGCCACAGATCCGACCGCTATATGCCCATATATGGTCATGTGCATAAATGGGACCGACCGACTTCAAACTCGCCGCGCACATCGGCAAGGACTCGAGGGAGTGCGGTGTCCGCCACAGAGTCATTCGGATATGCGTTTGTCCATGTTATAAAGTCCCAGAGACACAGTCAGGCACGCTCCCAAAGCGCGTGCATGAGCGCACCCCGCAGGCACGTAACGGGAGCGCGGACGCACCTGTCCATCATTAGTGACTCTGTGCTGTGGAGAGGAGCTGTGTCACTGTGCCTGCAGAGGAGTTTGTCCACCGCGACGGACTCTTTCCATAGACCATGGGTTCCCAAACTTTTCAGCCCGCGACCCCAAAATAAGGCAGCCATTGACTCGCGACCCCACCTAAACCTGGAGGTAATTTATGCACATAAACTTGCACGTTCGGTGCGCATTTGAAATGTATTAAACTGGTAAAATGTACTATTTGTAATCATTTTAGGTTGTATTTCATCCATTCTGTTGAATACCCCGACTTTGGGAACCCCTGCCATAGACCATATTCACACGGCGGCCATATTGCCATTAAGTCAATGAAATGCCACCCCAGTTGCCACCCCAGTTGCCACAGCAACGCCATGTTAAATTCCAAAATGGCCGCCGTGTGAATATGGACTATTATTACACTCCTTTATACAATCCCTTCCTTTTACCTGTGTGCGTCATTGAACAACTGTAAGCTGTGATTTATGTTTGCAATGTGTTTCACCGTTATTATGGCTGGCGTATTTTGCTAAGTGTAACTTCGTGCCATTGTTTGATGTGCCATTTTATCTCTGTGAACTGACGCCATTTCTGTTGATTGCTAGGTTAATTCCTGTCATTATAGTTTTACCTATATTTACCTAATCTGCCTCCATGCATAATTCAACTGTATATATGTGTTTGGACTAAAAGGGAGTCTATAATGTGTCTTTACTTTAGCTACATGCACGGATGCTCTGTATCAGTTAATCACTTAATGCCAACACCTGGCTGCAATGGCCTCGTTAATGGACCCCTGTGATGTTGCTGCTGTGGATGAGAGTACACTGTTTGGCTCATTGTATCATTACCTGTGTTTGTTTAATTGTGTTAGTGACATGATGCCATCAGTACAGTATACAGAACTGACTGTATTTATTCCTGATTTATTTGAACTTTCTCTGTGTGTCAGGCAGTCTCATTTTAAATGGTTTTATTAAAACAGTGTGAAAAAACTGTTATCGCAAAACCACAGGCTTAATTTGGCCTTTTATGTTTTGATATTTTAGATTTTAGGTATTTTTTTCTTTTTTTTTGGTAACCCTTTTTCACCCAGTGCCAATTATCTAAGTGATCCTGGGCGCTACACTCCCCCAACCAGCCTATAGGGAGCCCAGAGCCGAGCTCATGCCTCCTTCAATGCATGAGAGCCAACTGACCTTCTTATCACCTGAGTTTCTCCGGTAGGACGTAGCGTGTGGAAGGAACACGTTATTCCAACCAGTTCCTTTCCCCTCCATCAGGCACCCCGGCTGTCATGGGGGAGGCGGTATAGCGACCAGGATTACTACATGTTTTTGTGAGGGTATTAACTACCCAAGGAGACATGAGGAGAACATGCAAACTCCACACAGAGTAGGCCCTTTCGCCAACCCCACCTAGGGTATGGGCGCTGCGCTGATGACGTGGAGGAGAGGACACGCCCCCAGCGCCCACAGCGTCCCCGGCGGGAATCAAACCCAGGAACTTCTAGCTGTGAGGCAACAGCGCTACCGACTGCGCCACCGTACCCCCTTAGGTTGTTTTTTCAATGGTTTTGTATTTTGTAATTTCATGTGATGTGCTACGTACTACAATGTATTGGTGCTATGTAATTTATTGGTGCATTTATTTTGAGATATGCTGCAGGACCACATTGGAAACAAGTGTTTAATTACGCTTTAATGTGTTTACGCTTTAATCCTGGGTTTAAGTTATATTGTGATTTTACTTGTAGGCTATATCTTTTACCAAAATCAAATCAAATCATATATTAATGACAGGGATTTCCATATATGGGCATACAAGGGACAAGGACTGACAGATACAGAGATCTCCATTTATGTGCACAAAAGGGACACAGATAGACAGGTACAACTCTGACAAATAAAGCCCCCGACTCTATGACTCAGACATATCGGTCGGATCGGCGGTGCAATGTAGGTGCGAGGGCTGCATAGCGGCCCGAATTCTAGATGTGGTTTTCCGGCTGTGCCTATAGTAGTGATAAAATTGTAATAAGTATTATACTAATTGACCACTTAAACACTATACTTCATTTTGCTGTGTGTTAAATAGTGAAAGAAAATCGCATAATGTTCACCTACATTCACTGGATGTTCGCCTATTTCCGCCCATGTTAATCTGTTAAGAGATGTCCAGCGATGAACCAGGGGTTCATGTGGTTAAATCGATATGTGGCATATACATTTATTATAAGAAACTATCAGAATGCTGTAACAGATTTATTTTACCAGTTACCTTTCAGACCCACCCATCAGAATCAGACAATATCATCTATCTTGATAGGAAAAGGTTATTACTGTAGCAGTGTTCACTATATCCATACATTTTGGTCTGAATCTAGATAAAATACTTCTTCACAGCATGGAATACAAAAGAAAACAAGCAAGATAATGTACAAAATAATAAGATACGAATCTCACAGCATGACACATCGTAAATAAATGCTTCTTCTCTATCAATGAGGCGTTACTGAAAATCACTTTATGAGACCACACCGTAATAGCTAACCATTAAACCATGTGCTAAAGTGTATAGTAAGAATAGATCCTTTGAGCACTGGTGCTTCACTGCTTTCAAAAGGACCAGTTATCTCCCAATAAATGCTACGTTTTCTATTTGTTTTGGCAGTATAGAAGACATACAGTAATTGACATTTGCTTTCCTTTTGATTTGATTCCATGGCTCCCATTTTAACGGTATTGCTAAATTTAAGACCTGCACGGTTTACAGAAATTTGACTACTGACTCCTGCATGAACTCTGGCACACTTGCACATATATTCAGTATATTATATGGATGAGCATATTCAACCAGATACTCAGTTTTGTTGCTGCTATTCGTGTGTGTGTGTGTGTGTGTGTGTGTGTGTGTGTGTGTGTGTGTGTGTGTGTGTGTGTGTGTGTGTGTGTGTGTGTGTGTGTGTGTGTGTGTGTGTGTGTGTGTGTGTGTGTGTGTGTGTGTATGCATGCAGGACAAAAGCTGAATATGTGTGGCACTGGCCTATTTTTTCCCTTACAAATATTCAAATATAAGTGTGTATATTTGTGTCTTGCTAGCACTGCTCAGGAGAGATAAACACAGGTGTTACAGAAGTCAGTCTTAATTGGCACTGCAAATATTTCTAAATGCAGAAGTTCCGTGGCGGCTAGATCCACAGGTGTGACACAATGCCACTGAATGTCACCTGACGATTCACCTGACGATTCATTCATCCATTTATCAACTTCACAAGGTTTATTTCACTGACCTTTACATTTAAAGCC